>NC_057744.1:36943454-36954369 GCF_004010195.1 Chiloscyllium plagiosum | reverse complement strand
GTATAATGGCCAATGGGTCGCAAAGCTACAGGTTAATATTTGTAGGAGTGGATTCAATTGCATTGAAAAATTTGAAAAAAATGAAATGAAAGGAGAACTCAAGAGAGGTTATTAAAGTCTCCAGCACAGAAAATAGGACAGTGTTTAGAAAGGGTTAGGAATCAAACTGCAAACACACTGGATAAATGAATGACAATGAGAAGAGGGACGGTCAATTTAGGACTGAAGGTATTGTATCTGAATACAAGCAGTATACAAAATAAGGTGGTACAGTGGTTAGCACTGCTGCCTCACAGCGCCAGAGACCCGGGTTCAATTCCCGCCTCAGGTGACTGACTGTGTGGAGTTTGCACGTTCCCCCCGTGTCTGCGTGAGTTTCCTCCGGGTGCTCCGGTTTCCTCCCACCATCTAAAGATGTGCAGGGTCAGGTGAATTGGCCATACTAAATTGCCCGTAGTGTTAGGTAAGGGGTAAATGTAGGGGCATGGGTGGGTTTCGCTTCGACGGGTCGGTGTGGACTTGTTGGGCCGAAGGGTCTGTTTCCACACTGTAATCTAATCTAAATCTAAAGGTAAATTAGCTTGTGGCACAGATTGAAATTGGCAGATATCACGGAGACATAGCTGCAAGGGGATCAGAACTAGGAGCTAAATATCCAAGGATATATATCCTATCAAAGAGTCAGGCAAGTGGGCATAAGGGTGGGATTAAATCAACAGTAATAAATCAAACAGGGTTATATGACTTTGGCTTGAAGTTAGGAGACAGAGGGTGGTGCTGGAGGGTTGTTTTTCAACTGGAGGCCTGTGACCAGTGGTATGCCACAAGGATCAGTGCTGGGTCCACTGCTTTTTGTCATTTATATAAATGACTTGGATGCGAATAAAGGAGGTATAGTTAGGATGTTTGCAGATGACGCCAAAATAGGTGGTGTAATGGACAGCGAAGAAGGTTATCTCAGATTACAATGGGACCTTGATCAGATGACCAATGTGCTAAGGTAGATGGACTTTAATTTAGATAAATGTGAGATGATGCATTTTGGAAATACAAACCAAGGCAGGACTTATACAGTTAATCGTAGGGCCCTGGGGAGTATTGTTGAACAGAGAGCTTGGAGTACAGGTGCGTAGTTCCTTGGAAGTGGACTTGCAGATGGACAGGTGGGGAAGAAGGCATGCTTGCCTTCACTGTTCATACCATTGAGTATAGGAGTTTGGATGTCATGTTGCTCCTGTACAGGACATTGGTGAGGACACTTTTGGAATACTGTACATATTTCTGGTCTCCCTGTTATAGAAAACATGTTGTTAAACTTAAAAGGTTTATAAGAATGTTGCCAGGGTTGGATGGATTGAGCTATGGGGAAAGGATGAATAGACTGTGCCTATTTTCCCTAGAGTGTTGGAGGCTGAGGGGTGACCTCACAGAGGTTTGTAAAATCATGTGGGGCATGGATAGGGTGAACAGCCAAGATCTTTTCCCTGGATCGGGGAGTCCAGAATCAGAAGTTTAAGTGTGAGAGGGGAACGATTTAAAAGGGACCTGAGGGGTAACCCTTTCATACAGAGGGTGGTGTGGCAGCTAAATACCACTTTCCCCTGTGTTCTCCCAAACAATGGATATCTTCATATTATTTGTACATTTATGAAGTAAAACCTGAAAGAAAACCAATTTACCTTCCAGTCCCCCATGCGTTTCTGCTTTGTCATCACCTTACATCATGTTACCTTTCTCATACCATATTTTTGAAGCCAGAGGTAACTAATGTTCTCCTAATCAGTGGTAAATTGAAAGGTCTGATAACAGTAAGGTTATGAAAGTTGCCTGGTTTGTTGTAAAAAACACATCAGTATCCTTTGGCAAAGGGAACTCTGTGATCAGTTTTGGGCCCTGTATCTAAGGAAGGATGTGCTGGCATTGGAGGGGATCCATAGCAAGTTCACAAGAACGATATTGAGAATAAATGGCTTGTCATATGAGGAGTGGTTGAGGACTCTGGGTCTGTACTCAATGGAGTTTCGAAGGCATAGCTCATTGAAACTTACAGAATACTGAGAGGCCTAGATAGCATGGACATGGAGAATGTGTTTCGACTAGTAGGAGAAACTAGGACCTGAGGGCACACCCTCAGAGTGAAGGAATAACCCTTTCGAACTGAAATGGGGAGGAATTTCTTCAGACAGGGTGTTGTGAATGTGTGGAAGTCATTGTCGCAGAGTGCTGTGGAGATCAATTCACTGAGTGTATTTAAGGCAGACCTACATAGTTTCTTGATGAGCAAGGGGCTCAAGGGTTATGGAGAGAAGGCAGGAGATTGGGAATGAGAAACATATTAGTCATCATTGAATGACACAGCAGACTCAATGGGCTGATTGGCCTGATTCTGTTCCCTATGTGTTGAGGTTATATGGAGCCACCTGTACTAACCGAGTCTAACCAAAGATGTGATTCAAGTCCCAGACAGTATGGCTAATGCTTATACTATCAGGGCAATACAAATTGGGCAATAAATAAATTTTGCCTCAATTTTACTTTGCCCTGCAGGTCCCTTCCTGATCAATTCCCAACAGCTCCGTTTCCCAGCAGAGAGTTTGAGATATTTATTTTGTTTTCAAATAAATCCAGGGTCTATCCTGGCCATCTTCCTAAGCCCCTCACCTCACTCACAATCTCTGTTCCATTGAATTGCTTCATTCCTGTAGATCCATTCCACATACACTGGCTGTCTTAATCACAACTCCCATTCTCTGCCTTGTCACTTTCCTCCTTTTCAACACTTTTAAAATAAAATTAGCAAGCTCATCCAGTGCAGTTTTGGATTTCATCTCCCCTTTCCTTTCTGCTTGACATTGGCTTTCATTTGTGTCATGAAGTGTTTGCAATGTTGTTCAATATGTGAGATGTGTATATGTACATCTGCAGTTTTGATACTTCTGAGTCATCTGCAAATTGGATTTTGTTACAGGAAGAATGATTCTTCATATTATTTATGACTAAAGTGAACAGCAGGGAGCCTGCAGCAGACTCCTCTTCCAGACCAAGCCTCATATATTCCTTATCTCCTACTGTCTATGCTCAAGCCAAGTTCCAAACTAATGTACATATTTGTCACCTGGTCCAAACATTATTAAAGATTACATGCCAAACATCATCAAGTCTCTCTAAAGACTGAATTTGTTTATTCCCACCTATTCCTACCATGAGGTGCTCATGTCTTTGAAGATTTGTCTTTCATAAGTGTTGTTTGGCATCTTCAGCACATTTTGTCACTGTTATATTGAAATTGAAAGGGTCATATCTTACTACATTTCTGAATATGTGATTACAAGAACCTTCCTTTAGATCTCAAGTACAGTCGTTGAGTTCCTAAAAAGTGAGAACTGGAGTTTCACTTCATCTCTCAACTCAGTTCCTTGGGGATTCTGTGGGTTGGTCCCATCTGGTGCAGTTGCTTAGTAGACTGTGAAATTATACAGTGTGACTGTTACCATGTGAGCACTTATACCTGCTTCCATAAAGTAATTAACAAAGAAATATAGATGAATATGTTAACCATTAGTGTGCTCAACTTGGAAGCTGTAATGCTCCTGATCATTCTTAATGGTTAACACCATTGTTTGCTATTGGTCTCTGAGTCAGTTTACATTGCATTGACAAAATGATGTTTAAACTCCAAATAAGATCACAACTGGATGGCATGGTGGCACAGTGGTTAGCACTGCTGCCTCACAGTGCCAGAGACCTGGGTTCAATTCCCGCCTCAGGCGACTGACTGTGTGGAGTTTGCATGTTCTCCCTGTTTCTGTGTGGGTTTGCTCCGGTTTCCTCCCACAGTCCAAAAATGTGCAGGTTAGGTGAATTGGCCATGCTAAATTGCCTGTAGTGTTAGGTGTAGGGGAATTGTCTGGGTGGGTTGCGGGTCAGTTTGGGCTGCAGGGCCTGTTTCCACGCTGTATGTAATCTAATCTAAAAACTCTTCGAAAAGTTTTATTGCCATATCATTCTACTCCTTTCTCCTGTTTATCCAGCCTTTCCTTAAATACATCAATGCTTTCACTATTGTTTCTAAACACAAAACCACACTCTCGTCAAAGAACTTTCTTCTGAATTCCTCATTGAATTGGTTTGTGACCTCCTTGTACTCACAGTCCCCACTTCTAGCCATCCCACGAATGGAAACATTGTCTCTGCGTCTACCCTGTCAAACATTTCCCTCAGTATTAGCACAAGCAAAAACAAAGATTGCTGGAAAAGCTCAGCAGGTCTGGCTGCATTTGTGGAGAGAAATCAGAGTTATTATTCAAGGTCCCTTCCTCAGAACTCCTTCAGTGTTCTTTTTTTGGGAGAATAGAACTTTTTTAACCTCTCTGATACACATAACAGCTATGTATTCTTGAATTATGTCATACAGCTATTGTATTATTCAATGAAAATTCCTCAATGTCTCAAGTTTTTTATACAACTGTGGGAAAACTGTTCACAATACCCCATGGATGGTCTAGCTAAAGTTTGACACAAATTAAATTTAACCTCTCTGCTTTTTAAATTGACTTCACCAGAAGTGAAACTCAAAACTTGGTTTCCATTAGAAATTTCCCAACCAACCTTTGTCATTATTGCCGCTAACTTGGGTATCAGACCCCTCAGGTTCAGCAATGAGGAGGAGGTCTTTTTTTTCTCTCAGAAGTTGGGGAAACTGTGGAAGTCTTTACTGCAGATTGCTCTTGAGGTTGGGTCATTAAGAATGCCTAAGGATGGCTCAGTGGTTAGCACTGCTGCCTCACAGCACCACGGATGCGGGTTCAATTTCAGCCTTGGGCTGTGTGGAGTTTGCACATTCTCCCCGTGTCTGCATGGGTTTCCTCCCACAGTTAAAAGCTGTGCAGGTTAGGTGAATTGACCATGCTAAATTGCCCACTGTGTTCAGGAATGTGTAGGTTAGGTGCATTAGTCAGGGTGAATGTAGGGTAATAGGGTCTGGGTGAGTTACTTTTTGGAGGGTTAGTGTGGATTTGTTGGGCCAAACTGTCTGTTTCCACACTGTAGGTATTCTATGAACAGAGATAGACAGATTTTTAATCAATAAAGGAATAAAGGGCTATGGGAAAAAGGCAAGAAAGAGGATTATCAGATTAGCCACAACCTCATTGAATTGTGGAAAGGAGTTGATGGGCTGAATGGCCTACTTCAGCTCCTACAGCTTATTAACTTAAAGTTATCTCCTACTCCACTAATTTCCAAGGAGTTTTATTTTCATTTGTCACTGGATGTGGGCTAGGTAAGCATTTATTGCACAGTGTGAATTGCTGTTGAGAAAATGGTACAGAGTTATGTTTTTGAACTGTTGCAGTCCAGCTGTTGTATGCACATAGTGTTATTATCACCAGGATTTTAACAAGTGACACTGAAGGCATAATGATATTGTTTCAAATTAGTTTGGCGTGTTCTCTGGCGCGTGACTTGAGCTTGCATTTAGTGTTTCTTGCATCTGTTGCCCTTGTTATAGATAAAGATAGAGCTGGCAGGTTTGGTAGTTGTTTTCAAAAGAACTTTGGCAGACTGCTGTCGTGCAACACATATTGCCACTGTGCACTGCTGATGAGGGCAGGGAGTGTTTCAGTTAGTGGATGAATTGCCGAGGTGGACTGCATTGTCATATGTGGTGTCAAACGTCTTGAATATTTTGGAGCTACACTCATCTAGTGAAGTGTACAGCATTGTATCACAGTTATGACGTGACCCTTCTAGATGGTGGACAGGCTGTGGCAGTTAGAGATGAGTTAATTTCACAAGAATATCCAGCCTCAGGTCTGTCCTTATTGCCACAGTGTTTACATGGCTAGTCCAGTTTAGTTTCTGTTCAATGGCAACCTTGATTTCTTGTTAGTGGGGCATTTAGCAACGATCATGTGTTTCAATACAAAGGAAATGATTGGATTCTGTCTTATTGGAGATGGTCATTGCCGAGCAGATATGTGGCATGCGAGTTACTTGTCAGCTCAAGTTTGAATATTATCTGTTATAAACATAGCTAGCCTTAGCATCTAATATTGCACACTGTCAGTCTAAGTTGGTGGGATGGAGAGTGCTGTGGGAATTAAGAGGAAGGTTGGAAAGTGAATGGACGGTGTAAATGGGAGAAAATGATGAGGGGAGTTGAGAGAAAAATTAAGAAGTATGAGCCGTAGTCTTCCACAAAAATTTCATGCATTTGAATTTTTGATATGTTTTGAAATATATTTACAAAATGAATTGTACTAAGTCACAGAATACGTGTTAGGCGCTTCTGATGAACACCTAAACATTTCTTAACAGAGGTTTAATAATGAAAGGCATGCAATATTTGACTGACATGTTTTTACTTGATAGCTGTAGTATAGAACACAGTACCTGATTCAGTCCCTGATTCCTGTTCCACTGTAGTTGTTCCAAGTAGATCATAGTTGATCAACGCCCTCTATATGCCCGAGTTCTGTAAACTTTAATATTACTGCATAACCAAATCTACCCTCTTGCTGTCTAATTAATAAATGCAAGAGCATCATTTGTAACAGCTACAGTTGGAGTGTTCTGGAGTTAAGAGGCTTGGTTTGCAATGTCCGTACACAAAGAATATCTAATAATGTGTGTTACATCTCTCGGTAAATGTAATGCATGATGTGAGCTGAGCTTACAATGTCCCTTATGGTTAAATCTGGCTGTTATTCAAGCCTAGGCTCCAGTTTTGGACTGACCTTGTTTGCATTGTGCATGTGATACTTGGTGAAACAGGCTTCGGGGCTGAATATTGATTTTCAGATTTTGCTGACCGGCAGTGGGTGTGGCCTAGCAGGAGATAATATTGTATTTACAGGATTTCATCTTTGGGAACCAGTGTTTATGGAAACATTTGCACTACAGCCAAGTGACACTTCCTGAAATTGTCTTAGGTTAAAAATCACACAATATCAGGTTATAGTCCAACAGGTTTATTTGGAAGCACTAGCTTTCGGAACACTGCTCCTCCATCTCGAGGTTGTGAAGTATAAAGATCGTAGGACACAGAATTTGTAGCAAAAGTTTACAGTGTGATGTAACTAAAATTATATATTGATAAAGACCTGGGTTGTTTGTTAAGTGTCTCATCTTTTAGAATGGGCATGTTGGTTTCAATTCTTTCATATGTAAATTACAAAGCTTAAAGTTACATTCTCAAGTGAACTTTAACAATAGATGAAGGTGTGAGGTGCCCTGTGTAAGACTGTCTGTACCCGTGAGTACACCCGTGAACTAAACACATTGATCAGGACTTTGGATCCAGGCCTTCAGAGCTCCCACCACACCCTCATCCCACGTATTTCTCACATAGGTGACTTCTACTGCCTTCTGAAGATACACATAGCCAATACACCAGGATGCCCCATCATATCAGGCAATGGGACTCTGTGTGAGTCTGGCTATGTTGAAGGAATCTTGAAACCCATTGTACAGGGGATCCCCAGCTTCTGTTGCGACACTACAGATATCTTCCAGAAACTCAACACTCACGGATCAGTCGAACTGGGAACATTCCTCGTCACAATGGACATTTCAGCACTCCACACCAGCATCCCTGACAATGACGGTATCACAGCAACAGCCTCAGTACTCAACACCAACAATTGGCAATCTCTGAGCAATGTCCTACAACTCATCCACTTTATCCTCGAACACAACATTTTCACCTTTGCCTATCGGACCAATAGATCTATGTCAGATGCCATATCACTTGCCCTTCACTCCTCCCTAGAACATCTTGATACCAAGAATAGCTATGTAAGAATCCTACTCATTGACTACAGTTCAGCCTTCAACACTATTATCCCCTTGAGACTGATTACTAAAACTTAGTAATCTTGGACTAAGTCCCACTCTCTGAAACTGGATCCTCAGTTTCCTGACCTACTGGCCACAATCAGTGAAGATTGAGGATAATATTTCATCCTCACTAATACTCAACACTGGAGCCCCCCAGGGATGCGTACTCAGACCCCTACTGTACTCACTGTATACCAATGACTACGTCGCCAAATACCAGACTAATCCATTTACAAGTTCGCTGATGACACCACCATAATCAGTCGGATCTTAGATTGCGATGAAACAGACTACAGACGGGTGGCGGAAGACCTGGAAAAATGGTGCACTAAGAACAACCAACTCTCAATGCTAGCAAAACCAAGGAACTCATTATTGTCTTTCAGCGGGATGTTACTCATGCCCCCTACACATTAACAGCATAGAGGTGGAATGAATGGAGAATGTCAAGCTCCTGGGAGTGGTCATCTACAACAACTTTCTTGGACTCTTCATGTGGACGCACTGGTTACAAAGGCCCAACAACGTCTGTTCTTCCTCAGGCAGCTGAGGAAATTTGGCATGACAGCAAATACTCTTGCCAACGTTTATAGGTGCGCAATCGAGAGCATTCTGTCTGGGTGTATCACTACCTGGTATGGCAACTGTACCATTCAAGATTGGAGATGGTTACAGAGAGTGGTGAACTCGGCCCGGACGATCACAAAGGCCAACCTCCCATCTATAGAATCCATCTACCAGACCCGGTGTCAAGGAAAGGCCGCCAGCATTCTCAAAGATCCATCCCACACTGGCAATGCTTTTCTACAACCTCTACCATTGGGAAGAAGGTACAGAAGCCTGAACACACGCACCAGCTAGTTTCACAACAGTAACTACTTTATTGTTGTTAGAATACTGAATGGACTTGCAAACTCTTAACATTCGTCTGTACCTGTGTTTTGGTTTTTGCTGCTGGTTACTTATTATTTACTTATCTATGCTATTCAACTCTGTGATCTGCCTGTATTGCTCGCAAGACAAAGCTTTTCATTGTGCCATGTGACAATAAGTTCAATTCAATTGAATTCAGTTCTTCATCCAGACACACAGAACAGCCATGGGGACCAAATTTGTACCCCAATATGCCAACGTCTTCTTGTATGGTTCGAACAAGACTTCTTCTCTATGCAGGACCTCCAACCAACACTATACACCAAGTACATTGATGATATTTTCTTCCTCTGGACCCATGTGAGGAGTCACTGACACAACTACATAGTGATATCAATGAGTTTCATCCCACCATCAAACTCATCATGTATTACTCTCTACTATCTGTCTCATTCTTGGACACATGTATCTCCATCAAGGATGGGCATCTGAGCATCGCACTCTACCGCAAACCCACGAATAACCTCATGATGCTACACTTCTCCAGCTTTCACCTGAAACATATTAAAGCAGCCATCCCCTACTGCAGGTGACCCCACTGCACTACACACACATATACACACACACATACAAATGGACAGACACACACTCACAGTCACACAGACACTCCTACAGACCCATAAACTCATGCAGACCCTCTCTCATACACAAGCTCTCTCTCATATGGTCACACATACACTGCCATACTCACACGCACTCTCTCACAATCTTATATTCTTTTACATTCACACTCACACTCAGACACATACACATACTCTCTCACAGACACTCATACCCCCTCCGCATGCACATGCAAACACACACATGCGCGTGCACACACACACAAGCGCACACACACACACAGACAGACAGACACACACTCACAGACACACATTTAAGTTTGTGGGGTAAATTTATACTTGCAGAATTACATTTTATTTTTTTCAAAAACTGCATGAATCCATGTAAGATTCTATAAATCCCTTTTTTAGATTAGAATCAGTCTGAACATTGGGGCACGGACAGCCTCACACAGGGCACCTGACACCTTCAATGCATTATCTGAACTGGCATGGCACCTATTGTTAAAGTTCACTTGAGAATGTCAGTTAAAGTTCTGGGATTTACACATGAAAGAATCAAAACCAACAGGTCCATTCTAAAAGATGAGAGACTTAACAAAAAATCCAGGTCTTTTTCAATATATTATTTCAGTTACATCATACTGTAAACTTTTGCAAAAAATTCTGTGTCTGATCTTATACTCCACAGCCACCTAAAGAAGGAGCAGCGCTCTGAAAGCTAGTGCTTCGAAAAACAACCTGTTGGACTATAACCCAGTGTTGTGTGATTTTTAACTTTGTACACTGCAGTCCAACAACTGCACCTCCAAATCAAGAAATTGTCGTGTCCTAAAACTCCCTCCAGTGAGGGAAAGTGTGACTTCCTGATATCTTGTCAGATCTGTCCTTGCATTCCCAAACATAATGAGAGAAATTGTATTGATCAGAGTGAGGGAAGAAATAGAACAGAAATCATTTCAGCTTAGAATCAGACTTGTAAATAGACAATGAGGCAAGTCAAATCAATGCAAATTTCACAGACTGAACAGCTGGAGAATGATCCCGGGGATCATTGTCTGAGTGTGTGGTGATGACAACTGAGAATTCCCAATTCCAACAGATGTCAATGTTTGGGTTGGATTTCAATCATGTACAAAGTGCCCTACTAGTTTGCCTTGGGCATGAGACTTTTCCTTAAAGCACACACACACACTGTCATTAGACATTTTAATCAGGTAGGTAAAAACAATGACTGCAGATGCTGGAAACCAGATTCTGGATTAGTGGTGCTGGAAAAGCACAGCAGTTCAGGCAGCATCCGAGGAGCAGTAAAATCGACGTTTCAGGCAAAAGCCCTTCATCAGGAATAAAGGCAGAGAGCCTGAAGCGTGGAGAGATAAGTTAGAGGAGGGTGGGGGTGGGGAGAGAGTAGCACTTCAGTAAAGATCCCCTATGTTGTACACAGTGCTGCATTGTACACACTGTCAGAAGTGACACTGACTTAAGTGTAACAGAGTTGCAAGAAAACAAAGCTGCAGACGTGTGAGCTATTACTAATATAAACTGACAAAATACTGAAGGTCAAAAAAGCCAACCTAAGT
>NC_057744.1:36927746-36942954 GCF_004010195.1 Chiloscyllium plagiosum | reverse complement strand
CATATGCATCTATGTATAAGTTATTATGTGTCTCTGATTAGCCCAATCCCTCCTTAATCATTCTTGAAGTACTGATGAAACATCTTTGGAGTTTCATTAATGTTACCGAGTCATATTTTAACCTTCCTCTCTTTTCTTTTTTAATTTCCTTTTTCATTTCACACTTATACTTTCTTTACTCCTTTAAACTTCCTAAAGTATAAATTTTTTGTGAGATTGTCATAAGCTCTATTTTTCTAATTGATCTTTTTTGGTATGCCTTTGGATATCCAGGGACTCTAGTTTTGGTGGTACCACCTTTTGTCTTTATGGGGATGTGTCTATACTGTGCACAGAAAATCCCTTGCTTTTTAAAGCATCCTAATACTTTGTCGCTGACCTTCCTTTAAGTAAAGCAAATGCTTTCACCAGATCATCTCTTAGCTTTAGAAAGTTGTCTTCCCCAATTTAGAAATTGTACACTATTCTATTGCTGTTCCTTTCAACCATGTGGCTAAATCTAGCTATATCATAATTACTATCCCACTAAAAATAGTCACCCACTGTTTCTTCATCCACTTCTCTAACATCATTTCCTAAAACTGAAGGTAGAATTGCACCTCCCTCTCATTAAGTTTGTTATGTTCTTTTGAAGGCCGTTCAAGAATTTTGTGCCCTCCGTGCCTTTCACACTTTTTACGTTTCAGTTATGTTCCAGGGCAGTTAAAAGGTTCCATTTATTTATGCCTATTGACATGGCATAAATCATCTCTTGAAGCCTATGCCTCTTCTCAATGCAGCTTACATTACTTCTAAGTTTTGTCTCATTTGCAAACTTTGAAACTGCACCTTGTTTACCAAATCTAGTTCACTAAGACATATCATCAAAGGTAGTGGTCCGAGTACTGATCTCTGAGGCATCTCACTCTGTACCTGCTTCCAAAATTCAACAAAGAACTACCAATGCTCTGTTTTTCTTGTCACTCAAACAGCGCTGTGTCTGTGTTGCTACTCTTTCCGTTATTCTATAGGCTTCAATTTCATTGGCAAGTTTATCATGTGACACTTTAGCAAATGCCTTTTTGAAGTCTACATCAACTACATCACCATCATCAATCCTCTATGTTACTTCATTAAAACTCAAGCAAGTTGGTAAACACTAAATGCCATTAACAAACCTATGCTAGTTTGTTGAATCTGCACTCATTGAAGTAAATGTTAATTTTATCCTGGAAAATCTTTCTAAAATCCTTCCCAACATTAAAATTAAGCTAACTATCCTGTAGTTGTATGATTTATTAATTGAATGAGACGATAACATTTGCAATTTGATCGTCCCCTGGCACTGTTCCTCTATTGATCGGCGATAGGGACATGATGCCCAATTAGATTAGATTAGATTACTTACAGTGTGGAAACAGACCCTTCGGCCCAACAAGTCCACACCGCCCCGCCGAAGCGCAACCCACCCATACCCCTACATTTATCCCTTACCTAACACTACGGACAATTTAGCATGGCCAATTCACCTGACCTGCACATCTTTAGACTGTGGGAGGAAACCGGAGCACTCGGAGGAAACCCACGCAGACACGGGGAGAACATGCAAACTCCTCAGTCAGTTGCCTGAGGCGGGAATTGAACCCGGGTCTCAGGCGCTGTGAGGCAGCAGTGCTAACCACTGAGCCACCATGCCGCCCACGAATGATCCCGCAATTTTGATTCTTATTTTCCTTACATCTGCCAATGTATCTTAACGGGTGCTGGTGACTTATAAACCTTACATAAAGCCTGCCTACTGCCCACCTTGTGTGTCAATTATATTCTCTTTAACAATGATGACCTGCTTTGTCATAATGCCACAAGAAATAGAACTGGGAGTACGCCATTCAGTCCATTCAGTCTCTTCCACAATTCCATAATTTCATTGCTGATCCAATTCCTGAGTGTCCCCCTTAACTCTGAAATCCCTTTTCAAATGAAAATCTGTCTAATTCAGCTGAAATACAGAGAAAAAGAAAATACTTCACAGTTGCTTTTTAAATAGGAGGCAACTTATTTGGAAGTTGTCCTTCCCAGTTCTAGATTGTCCCATGAGTATAAACATGCTCTTTCCATCTACCCTAAAACATCCACTTACAATGTGATCTATTTCAATAAATCTCATTTTTCTAGACTCTAACAAGTAAGGAAAGATCCAATCTGCCAAACATTTCCTCATAAGGCAATCTCTTCATCTGTGGGATTGTTCGAGTAGATCTCCTCTAACTGTTTCCAATATTCACATTTCCCTCTTTTGGTGAGGAGACCAAAAGGCTAACACAATACCCTAGTCTAACCATTGTGCTGTAGAGCTGAATAAAAGTTCCGGATTTTTATTTTCCACTCCTCTACCAATACATACCAGCATTCCATTTACATTCCTAATTGCTTGTTGAATCTGCACACTGACTCTTTGGTTTTCATATTCAAGGATTCCCAGATTATATGGTAGCATAGCATTCTGCATTTCTACATTCTCTCCATTTATGTAATATCCTGCTTTTCTATTCTATCTGCTAAAGTGGACAAGCCCACACTGGTCCACGTCATATTGTTTTGTGCTTACTGATTTAATCTATTTATAGCCCTTTGCAGCCATTGTTTATCCCCCTGACAATTTTTTTTCCTCCCTATCTTTGTACTATCAGCAAAACGTGACTACAATATAGTCAGTTCCTTCATCTAAATAACTAATCTCAATCGTAAATCGATAAGGGTCTAGGACTGACCCTACTTCACTAAATCCAATTTGCCAACTTGAAAATGACTCTAAAACTGAAATTGCTGGAGAAACTCAGCAGGGTCTGGCAGCATCTTTGGAGAAAGAAACAGAATTAACAGAGACCCTTCTCTGGAACTAGAAGCAGCCCGGAAAAAGTGGAAAAGATGCTGAAGGTGCAGGATGGCAGGTGGAGGTGACGAGTGAGCAGACACGTGGAGATGGAGCCCAGACAGGGAAAATAATAGTTAGGCAGACAAACTAACTTCTTCAATTACGATGATTCTACAGTCCACTGGGGCAAAGAATTCCAAAGACCACCAATCTAAGTGAAGAAATTACTGCTCATCTCAGTCCTAACTGGCTTACCCCTTGTGCTGAGATTGAATTCCCCTGATCCTGGATCCCACAACCAGAGGAAAATCCTCTCTGCACCTTCTCTGCCTACACCTTTCTAAGTTTCTATGAGATCACCTTTCATTCTTCTAGACTCCAGAGAATACAGGCCCTGTTTCCACACTCTGACCTGTCTGGATAGTGCCACCATCTCAGGATTAAGTCTGGTGAACCTTCGCTGTACTCTCTCTGTGATAAATACACCCTTCCTTAGGCAAGGGAACCAGAACTGCACACAATGTTCCAGGTGTGGTTTATTCAGTGTTTTAAACAAATGAAGCAAGATTACTTTTGCCCTGTAGTCAAATTGTCTTGTGGTAAAGGCTAATATACAAATTGCTTCCCAACATTGCTCACTGTATCTACATGCTCACTTTCAGTGAATTATGAATAACGAAAGCCTTAGACACCAAGGTGCATTTGGGCATTCAATAATTTCCTATATCACGTCACTCAAATATTCTGCACCTTCATTCCCTCACAATTAGCCACATATATTGCATCTGTCACATTCTTAGTCACTCACTCAGTCTACCCAAATCCTCAGGAAGTCTTTTATTTCTTTGATTCATTCATGGGATCTGGGCATGTTTGGCTAGGCCAGCATTTATTATCAATCCCTAATTACTCTGAGGGGAATTAAAAGTCAGTGGGTGGCACAGTGGTTCAGTGGTTAGCACTGCTGCCTCACAGCACCAGGGTCCCAGGTTTGATTCCAGCCTAGAGCAAGTGTCTGTGTGGAGTTTGCACGTTCTCTCCGTGTCTGCATGGGTTTCCTCTGGGTGTTCGGGTTTCCTCCCACATTCCAAATATGTGCAGGCCAGGAGAATTGGTCATACTAAATTGCCCATAATGTTTAGGTGCATGAGTCAGAGGGAAGTGGGTCTGGGTCGGTTTCTCTTCGGAGGACTGGTTGGACCGAAGGGCCTATTTCTACACTGTAGGGAATCTAATCAATCACACTACTGTGGGTCTGGAGTCATGTCGAGGCCAAACCAGGTATATTTCTTCCCTTAAAAAAAAATCTAATTAGACATAAGAACAAGATGGATTTTTCTGACAATCAATCACAGTTTCCTGATCATCTTAAATTGAGATAATTATATTGAATTCAAATTCCACCATCTGGCAGGATTCAAATCCAGGTCTGGGTCTTGGATTAGCAGTCTATATTAATCTATAAGGTAATACCACTAGACCATTGCCCCTCCATGCTCTTTGTAGCCTTCTCACTCCTAACATTTCCACTTAGTTTTATATCAACTGCAAAACTGGAAACATTACAATTACATCTCACGTCCAGATCATTGATTCAAACAGCTCGACCTATACTCTGATTCTTATGATACCTCACTGATCACAGCCTGCCAACTGAGAATGAACTATTCAGTACTACTCTCTGCTTTCTGCCAATGGATCAATCCTCAATCCATGCATGTAATTCGCCAATCCTCGAAGAGTTCCACAACATTTTGACCCAGGAATGGTGAAGGAACATTAATATAGTTGCAACTCAGGATGGTGTGTAGCTTGGAGGGGAACTCGTAGCTGGTGTTGTCTCCATGATCTGCTGTCCTTGTTCTTCTGCATGATAGAGATTGAAGCTTATTTCAAAGGAGCCTCAGCAAGTCGCTGCAGTGCATCTTGTAAACATTGCAGTCACTGTGTGTTGGTGAGAGATGAAGTTGTTGCTGAAGCTTTTGGATGGGATGATCTTCAAGCAGCTGCTTGTTTTCCTGAATGTTGTTGAGCTTCCTGTGTGTATTTTAATGTAGCCTCCTCCGTGGTTGGTATTGTGGAGACAGTGAGGACTGCAGTTGCTGGAGAGTCACCTCGAATAGAGAGTTTTGCTGGAAAAAGCACAGCAAGTCAGGCAGTATCAGAGGAGGAGGGGCGTCAATGTTTCAGGTCAGAACCTTTCATCAAGACTGAGAGGGGAAGGGGGCTGCAAAATTAGTAGAGGGAGAGGGGTGCGGCTGGGGATGACATCACAATAGGTGGAGCAGGTAGAGGTGGCTGTGATTAGTCAGTGGGAAGGGTGGAGCGAATAGGTGGGAAGGAAGATTGACAGGTTAGGTCAGATTAAGGGGGCCGGGTGGAGAGGGATGACTGGGCCTTGGGATGAGCTGGGAGGTGGGGAGATTTGGTAGCTGGTGAATTTTATGTTAAGGCTGTATGGTTTTAAGATCCTGAGGCGGAAGATGAGATGTTCTTCATTCAGTTTGTGTGTGACTTTGTGTTGACAGTGGAGGAGGCCCAGAATGGACATGTCATCAGAGGTGTGGGAGGAGGAGTTGAAATAGATGGCAACTGGACGGGGAGAGGGTTGATTGGAGCGTACAGACCATAAATGTTTCCTGAACCACTCCGCTAGTTTGCTTTCAGTCTCTTTGATGTAGAGGAGACCACATCGGGAGCAATGGATGCAATAAATCAGATTAGAAGAAACGTAGGTGAATCTTTGCTGGATTGGAATGATCCTTTGGGGCCTTGGATGGAGGTGAGAGGTGAGGTGCGGGGCAGGATTTGCACCTCTGCAGCTGCAGAGAAACGTTTCGGGTATGGACGGGGCATTGGTGGGGAGTGTAGACCTGATGAGGAAGTTGCAGTGGGAATTGCCCTTCTCGAAGTTGCCCAGTGAAAAGAGGATGTAGTGGGGAAGGAAGGTGACAGATGGCAGAAGTGTTGGAGAATGGCATATTGGACTTGGAGATTAGTGGGTTGGAATGTGAGGGGCAAGGGGACTCAACCCTTGTTGTGGTTGAGGGGGAGGGTTGTTTGAGGGCAAAGGTATGGGAAATGGAGGAGGGCATTGTTGATCATGGGGTGGGGAAATTCCGGTCCTTGAAGAAGGAAGAAAGTACTGTTCTAAGCAACTATTCCAAATACACTCAATGACCTCTTCTGTCCCACTCCTTTTGACAATTTCATTCATTCTATCTACATTGGTATTAATCATAGAATCCCTACAGTGTGGAAATTAAGGCCATTAAGCCCAACAAGTCCACACCGACCCTCCGAAGAGTATCCACCCAGACCCATTCCCCTACCCTATTACTTTATATTTTCCCTGACTAGGGCACCTAACCTATACATCCCTGGACACTATGGCCAATTTAGCATGGCCAATCCACCTGACCTGCACAACTTTGGATTGCGGAAAGAAACCAAAGCATCCAAAGGAAACCCACGCAGACATGGGGAGGATGTGCAAGCTCTCCACCGACGGTCACCCAAGGTTGGAATTGAACCTGGGTCTCTGACACCGTGAGGCAGCAGTGCTAATCACTGAGCCTCCATGTCACCCTTCCATTATGCTTTCTATTATTAATTGATTGATACTTTGCCCTGCTCTAGCCACTGCCAGGGGCTATAAAACATGCCCATACATCATTTCCTTTCTAACTAGTTAGCTCCATCCAGACTGATTTGACATTTAGATACGCTGAAATAAGATCATTTCTCATAACTGTACTGATCTCATTCTTCATTAACAAAGGCACCACCATCTTTTCCATAATTCCCCATTTCTGAAATGTCAAATATCCTTGAAAATTGAATCCGCGTGTTTGATCACTTCACAACCATGTCTCTGTCATCCTTGTTATTTCCAACTCATTTCTTTCAATATGTGTCATCTATTCATATTTATGTTTTCATACTTTATATTATTACAAATAGATAAAGTGCTTTTAATCTGTCTTTTCCATTTTTCCTTTTTCTAATAAATGATCTTAGTGCACCATATGCTTGCACATCCTGTGCCCTCCTTTCACACTCTGGTTATCATTGTTACCCTACAATATTGTTCTGTCCTTTATCTTTAACCTTCTAGATCTGCCTACATGTGAACCCTCTGACTAACATTTACCAGAATATTGCCAGGAATGGAGGGTTGGAGTTATAAGGAGAGGTTGGATCAGCTGGGACTTTCTTCACTGGAACGTAAGAGTTTGAGGAGTGACCTGATAGTGGTTTATAAAATCATGAGGGGCATGGATAAAAGGAATAGCAAATGTCTTTTCCCCATGGTAGGGAAGTTCAAAACTGGAGGACATAATTTTAAGGTGAGAGAAGAAAGCTTTAGAAGGCACCTGCGGGGCAATATTTTCACAGTGGGTGGTTTGTACGTAGAATGAACTAGACCATAAGACCTTAAGACAAAGGAGCAGAAATTAGGCCATTCAGCCCATCAAGTCTGCTCCGCCATTCAATCATGGCTTCAATAAGTTTTTCAACCACTTTCTCCCTGTAACCCTTAATCCCCTTGACAACCAAGTACCTATTTACCTCTGTCTTAAATATACTCCATGACTTGGCCTCCACTGCATTCTGTGGCAATGAATTCCATAGATTCCCCACTCTCTGGCTGAAGAAGTTTCTCTGAATGAAGAAGCTCCATTCTAAAGGGTCTTCCTCTTACTGACAGGCTGTGCCCTCGGGTCCTAGTCTCTCCTGCCTATAGAATCATCTTCCTGACATCCACTCTGTCCAGGCCATTCAGTATTCTGTAAGTTTCAATTAGATATGTCCTCATCCTTCCAAATTTCATTGAGTATTGACCCAGAGTCATCAAACATTCCTCGTATGATAAACCTTTCATTCCTGGGATCATTCTCGTGAATCTCCTCTGGACCCGGTCCAGGGCCAGTACATCCTCCCTGAGGTGTGGGGCCCAAAACTGTTCATAATACTCTAAATGTGGTCTGACCAGAGCTGTATAAAGTCTCAGAAGTACATCCCCGCTTTTATATTGTGGTCCTCACAAAATAAATGCCATCATTGTATCTACCTTGCTACTACCAACTCAACCTGAAAGTTTATGTTAAGAGAATCCTGGAATAGGACTCCCAAGTCCCTTTGCACTTCCAATTTCTGAAGTTTCTCCTCATTTAGAAAATAGTCCATGTCTCTATTCTTCTTACCAAACTGCATGACCTCACACTTTCCCACGTTGTATTCCATCTGCCAATACTTTGCCCACTTTCCTAATCTGTCTAAATCCTCTGCAGCCTCCCTGCCTCCTCAATGCTACCTGTTCCTTACCTATCTTTGTATCATCTGCAAACTTAGCCAGAGTGCTCTCCGTTCCTTCAAAAAGATCATTAATATATAAAGTGAAAAGTTGTGATCCCAACACTGACCCCTGTGGAACACCGCTAGTCACTGGCTCCAACCTGAGAAGGACCAGTTTATCCCCACTCTGTTTTCTGCCAGACAACCAATCCTCTATCCATGCTAGTACCTTGCCTCTAACATGAAGGGCTCTTAGCAGCCTCCTGTGCAGCACCTTGTCAAAGGCCTTCTTGAAGTCCAGGTGGATAACATCCATTGGTTCTTCTTGGTCTAACCTGCTCATCATGTCCTCAAAGAACCTTAACAGATTTGTCAGGCATGACCTTCCCTTGATGAAACCATGCTGACTTTGCCCTATTTTACCATGCACTTCCAAGTATTCAGAAATCTCATCCTCCACAATGGACTCCAAAATCTCACCGATGACCAAGGTTAGACTAATTGGCCTATAATTTCCTGCCTTTTGCCCTTACTCCCTTCATAAGCAGGGGGGGTTACATTAGCAATTTTCCAGTTTGCTGGAACCCTCCCTGAATCCAGTGATTCCTGAAAGATCACCACTAACAGCTCCACTATCTCTTCAGCTAACTCCTTCAGAACTCTGGGGTGTAGTCCATCTGATCCAGGTGATTTATCCACCTTCAAACCTTTCAGTTTTTCTAGCATCTTCTCCTTAGTGATGGCTATCATACTCCCCTCTGCCCTGCAACTCTCTTGAACTTTTGAGATATTACTCGTGTCTTCCACTGTGGAGACTGATGCAGAGTACTTATTCAGTTGATACACCATTTCTTTGTTCTCGATTACTGCTTCTCCAGTATAATTTTCCAGCAGCCTAATGTCCAATTTTGCGTCTCTTTTGTCGTTTATATATCTAAAGAAACTCAAGCAATCTTCTTTGATATTACTGGCTAGCTTACCCCCATATTTAATTTTCTGCCTCCTAATTTGTTTTTCCTTATTCTTTGTTGGTCTTTGTAGACTTCCCAATTCTCTGGCTTCCCACTGCCCTTCGCCACATTATATGCTTTCTGTTTTGCTGTTATGCTGTCCCTGACTTCCCTAGTCAGCCATGGTTGCCTTATCCTCCCTTTACAAAGGACAAAGAAATTAACAGTGCAGGAACAGGCCCTTCGGCCCTCCAAGCCTGCGCTGATCCTTATCCTCATCCTTATATAAACCTGTCGTCTATTTTTCTAAGGATCTGTATCCCTCTGCTCCCTGCCCATTCATGTATCTGTCTAGGTATATGTTAAATGACCCTATCGTTCTTGACCTTATCATCTCCACTGGCAACGTGTTCCAGGCACCCAACACTCTCTGCATAAAGAACTTTCCATGTATACCTCCCCTAAACTTTTCCCCTCTCACTTTGAACACATGACCCCTAGTAATTGAGTCCTCTACTCTGGGAAAAAGTTTCTTGCTATCCACCCTGTCTACACTTCTCATGATTTTGTAGACCTCAATCAGGTGCACCCCTCAACCTCCTTCTTTCCAATGAAAATAATGCTAATCTACTCATCCTCTTCTCATAGCTAGCACCCTCCATACCAGGCAACATCCTGGTGAACCTCCTCTGCACCCTCTCCAAAGCGTCCATATCCTTTTGGTAATGTGGCAACCAGAATTGTACGCAGTATTCCAAATGGGGCCGGACCAAAGTCCGATACAACTGTAACATGACCAGCCAACTGTTGTATTTAATACCCCGTCCGATGAAAGAAAGCATGCCTTATGCCTCTTAACCGCTCTACTGACCTGCGTTGCCACCTTCAGGGAACAATGGACCTGAAACCCCAGATCTCTCTGTACATCAATTTTCCCCAAGACTTTTCCATTTACTGTATAGTTTGCTCTGGAATTGCATCTTCCAAACGTATCACCTCGCATCTGTCCGGATTGAACTCCATATGCTATTTCTCTGCCCAGCTCCCCAATCTATTTATATCCTACTGTATTCTCTGACAGTCCCCTTCACTCTCTGCTACTCCACCAACCTTCGTGTCATCTGCAAACTTGCAAATGAGGCAACCTACACCTTCCTTCAAATCATTTATGTATATCAGTGGTCCCAGCACCTTCCCTGTGGGACACCACTGGTCACAGGTCTCCATTTTGAGAAACGGCCTTCCACTACTACTCTCTGTCTCCTGTTACCCAACCAGTTCTCTTTCCATCTAGATAGAATACCCTGGATCCCATGCGACTTCACCTTCTTCATCAGCCTACCTTTGGGAACCTTATCAAATATCTGATTAAAGTCCATGTATATGACATCTACGTCACTTCCCTCATCAATGAACTTTGTCACCTCTTCAAAGAATTCTATTAGGTTTGTAAGACATGACCTTCCCTGCAGAAAACCATGCTGCCTATCACTAATTATACCCATTTGGAAGAAAATGGGCTTATATCTTATCCCTCCGTATCTTCTCCAGCAACTTCCCTACCATTGACATCAGGCTCACAGGTCTGTAATTACCTGAATTATCCCCGCTACCCTTCTTAAATAAGGGGACAGCATTAACAATTCTCCAGTCGTCTGGGACCTCTCCCGTTTTCAAGGATGCCACAAAGATATCTGTTAAGGCCCCAGCTATTTCCTCTCTCATTTCCCTTTGTAACCTGGGATAGATCACAGCTGGTCCTGGGGACTTGCCCACCTTAATGCCTTTTATAATACACAATACTTCCTCCCTCCTTATGCCGGCTTGACCTAGAGAAGTCGAACATCTATCCCTAAACTCAACATCCATCATGTCTCACTCCTTTGTAAATACCGACGCAAAGTACTCGTTAAGAATCTCACTCATTTTCTGTGACTCCACACATATCCTTCCTCCTTTGTCCGAGTGGGCCAACCCTTTCCTTTGTTACCCACTTGCTCCTTAAAATGAAGAAAAGGCTTTGAGGCTTTCCTTAACCCTGCTCGCTAAGGATATCTCAGGACCCCTTTTAAATCCTTGTTTCAGATTGATCCTACATTCCCAATATTCTTCCAAAGCTCCATCTGACTTCAGTCGCTTAGACCTTATGTACGCCTCTTAGTATGCTTCTTTTTCCTAGGGATGAATTTTTGCTGTGTCTCCTGAATTATTCCCAGAAACCCCCGCTATTGCTGTTCTACTGCCTTTCCTGCTAGGCTCCTCTCCCAGTCAATTCTACTCAGATCCTCCCTCATGCCTCTGTAGTTACTTTTATTCAATCGAAATGCTGTTACATTTGATTCCACTTTCTCCCTTTCAAATTGCAGAGTAAATTCTATCATAACACGCTCACTGCTTCCTAAGGGTTCTTTCACCTTAAGCTCCCTTATCAAGTCTACCTCATTGCACAACACTAAGTCCAGAAATGTCTGTTCCCTAGTGGGGTCCAGCACAAGCTGCTCTAAAAAATCATTCGCAGACATTTCACAAATTCCTTTTCTTGCCATCCAGGAGAGGTGGTGTATGCAGATACCGTTACATTGAAAAATTATGAATAGGAACGGTTTACAGGGATATGGGCCAAACATCCCATGGGTACGTGGGAATGGTTTAGTTTGGGAAACCTGATCAGCATGGATGAAAGATCAGCCTCTGTGCTGCATGACTCTATAACTTTGAATAGACAGCTCCAAAAACGAGGCTACCAGTCTGTTGCTTTTGACGCTCGCTTTGTTAGTCGGCCAAAGTTGGTGCTTGCCTTTCCATAGGGTATGCTGATTTCTTCATCAAGAGAGAGGTCACCTGTCACTGCAGATTCTGACACTGAAAACAGATCAAGACCAATATCTGGCAACATGAGTTCAAATCCCAACACAGATGCTTCTTAATGAAAGCTTCAGGGTTACCATTACTGAGATGAATTTTCAATTTCAGATTTTTAAAAATAAATTTAATTTAAATTCCATGAGCTGCCATGGGAGGGCATGTGAAGCCCTGCACACAGGCCGCTGGATCACCAGGTCAGTGCTATTCCCATGACACCATTCTCTCCTGACTGAAAACTGGCCTGTAATGTAATCATGTCACTGTCTTAGCTTAGGCTGAGAGGGCTGCATTGAGTTAGATTGAGCCAGGTCTCAGTCCCATCTTCATTCACACCCTCACTTTCCAGCAAGGGTCACACAAAAGTGACTAGAAGTGTGTCTTCTCAGCCAGCTGGCCACCTCCAGCTCCATGTCACCTGTTCTAGATTCCATTCTGAGATCAGCCGTCACCGTGAAGCATCTCTCGTTCAACAGGGAACAGTCAGCGATGAATCTCTCAGTGATCTCGGGTATCTGAACAGCCCACTGCAGTGATGGTTTGCTGTGTAATAACAGCCAGGCTACAGACCCCACTATCGCAGGAAATGTGTTCGTAGTGATCTATTTACTGGGCTAGTCTGCAACAAACCTTCTATTCAGCTTTGGTTTGACCAAATGTGGAGTTTCTCTCTGACCTCTTTTACAAACTCCTTCATTATCTCCTTTCTGCTGCTAGGTATGCTCTTATTGCAGGCAATTGGACTGGTGCTCACTCAGAATGACTCTCTTTCAGTCTCACATATAAGCTTGTTGAAGGGCATCAGATCTCTTAATCATAAGGAGCTATCTTTTAGATTAATGCCTCTGCGATTGAGGACATGCCATTGCCAAGAGCACACAAGGAATGGGTATATATTAACTGAAAGAGATACAGAGGATGAAAAGACAGAGATCAAGATGGACAAGTATCCCATCTTGCAAGTATGGTCTGAGTATAGAGGGACTAACAGTAAAAACTAAGGGACTAATAAGCAAAAATGTACGGATGTATTTGTATTAAATATTGATCAGGTCACAGTACTAGTTCTAAGTGCACTTTTAGCTGTCTTATACAAAAGGTAACAAATTAATATGACATTTAGTGATGATTAGAAATGCTGCCTTGCCAATAATATCCATGTGTCATGAAAAAATTAAAAAAAGAGATGAACAGTTAAGTTTCATGAGGATGATGCCAGGTATTAGAATCTTTAATTATCACAAGATCTGTGGATGACTTCATTAAAGTAGAGAAAGCTGATGCAGAATTAATGGCAATAATTTGTTGGCTTTGAATTATTGATAAACAGTCCTGGACGACTTCCTCTGAATGCAGTTGGAGAAGAAGTATCATCAGTTTGAAAAAGTGTCGAAGAGTTTGATCACCGAGTTGTAGAGAAGTGTCTTTTTGTGATAGAGTTGTTGACATGTTTCACTGCTAGGAATGGTCAAGATGGCCGCCATTGCATCAGGTTCTTAAATTAAAGATGGCGAACCATGGGGAGAGAGTGGGGTCAGCAATTTGATTTGGATTGTCCTGACAAAGAACTGGAACTTATAGCAGGTGACTAATGGCCTTTCCCTGTGCTGATGTAAACTGTGGTTCAATAATGGAGCATCACTTTGTGTGATTACGTGCTCATGTGGGTGGAGACAGCCCACTGATCCCACAGCATCTCCCTAATGACTCTCGTGGCCTCACAATGCAATGCATCATAAATCCACTTTTGAAGCAGCTCTCGATTGTTGAGCAGAGGCTTCAAGCACCACTTTAAAGGCCCCGTGCTTTGCTCTAACAGCCTCTTTCTATACGCAATTACCGTCACAGGACCATGTGGCTGGTTGGATTAGTGCCTAACAGACTCCACGTCCAGGCTGTTAACCATTTCAGCAACACAACTTTCAAAGAGGAAATCATTGATTGCACCCCATCTCTTGTTGAGCTGATTTTTGAGGGATGGATGACCACCTCTGGTACTAAGAGATCACTGAGACCTCTCCTCTGAATAGGCTGCAGTTATTTTCCCAGGAGTGTTGGAGGCTGAGGGGTGACCTTATAGAGGTTTATAAAATCATGAGGGGCATGAATAGGATAAATAGATAAGGTCTTTTCCTTGGGGTGGGGGAGTCCAAAACTAAAGGGCATAGATTTAGGGTGAGAGGGGAAAGATATAAAAGAGACCTCAGGGGCAACCTTTTCAAGCAGAGGATGGGGTGAGTATGGAATGAGCTGCCAGAGGAAATGGTGGAGGCTGGTACAATTACAACATTTAAAAAGCATCTGGATGGGTATATGAATAAGAAGGGTTTATAGGGATATGGGCCAAATGCTGGCAAATGGGGCGAGATTAATTTAGGATATCTGGTTGGCGTGGACGAGTTGAACAGAGGTTCTGTTTTTATGCTGAGCATCTCTATGACTCTATGACCTGTTTGCCTTTTATTATGTGGGTTGATGCTATGCTA
This sequence comes from Chiloscyllium plagiosum, assembly GCF_004010195.1. NCBI lineage: Eukaryota > Metazoa > Chordata > Chondrichthyes > Orectolobiformes > Hemiscylliidae > Chiloscyllium > Chiloscyllium plagiosum. The sequence goes on along the minus strand of NC_057744.1, from coordinate 36,928,504 downwards.
TGAATTTGGATTTAAGACAGACTAGTCAAGGAGAAGGCTAAATCAAAAACTGTCTCCACATTTAGATATCAAACTAACCTAATTCATCAAACATTAATACTAAATACTCATGTACCTGGTAATTGAAGCTATTCCAGGCTCTGATCTTATAGTCACATCAGATAAGGATTAATCTATCTTCTTCATGTGTTCATGAAGTCTGTTCCTGTGTGTCTTCCTATCCAAACTATTAAAGTGTGTTGATGTTCTGCCATGAGTTCCCGGCCTGCCCACACTGTGCTATTTATTCACAGTGATGTGCAGCTCCGTGACATGGCCGAACTGGTCCTCACCCTTAACAATTTCTCCTTCGAATCCTCTCACTTCCTCCAAACCATGGGCACCCATATGGGCCCCAGCTATGCCTGTCTCTTTGTTGGCTATGTAGAACAGTCCATCTTCCATAGTTACACCAGCACCACACCCCACCTCTTCCTCCGCTACATTAATGACTGCATTGGTGCCAGCTCGTACTCCCGTGAGGAGGTTGAGCAATTCGTCAACTTCACCAACACATTCCACCCTGACCTTAAATTTATCTGGACCATCGCTGACACCTCCCTCCCCTTCCTGGACCTCTCCATCTCCATTAATGATGACCGACTTGACACTGACATTTTTTACAAACCCACCGACTCCCACAGCTACCTGGATTACACCTCTTCCCACCCTACCTCCTGCAAAAATGCCATCCCGTATTCCCAATTCCCCCGCCTCCG
>NC_057744.1:36910315-36926965 GCF_004010195.1 Chiloscyllium plagiosum | reverse complement strand
ACCCTTCAGACTTTCTGCCCGAAACGTTGATTTTACTGCTCCTCGAATGCTGCCTGAACTGCTGTGCTTTTCCAGCACCACTAATCCAGACATCATCATCATGTTGCTCTACGGTCCTGAATCCTTTACATGACAGTTAATGAGCCAATATTTTTGAGAATGTGTCACATAAGCTGCTGACTTTACACAATGATCAGGAAGCCTGAATCAGAACAGTGAACACCCCATGTTATGGGCTGTATATTGACAAGTATGTAATTCTTGAAGGTCTTCCGAATTTCTTGACCACTTCTTGATGTAGAAACTCATTGGAATTTATAAAAGTTACAGAGTTGTGAGTTGCACAGAACTCCTACTGTTTATAATCAATGTGTGAGGAATTAAAAAGATGCATCAGTTATTGGAAAAATTCATTGGATACAGTCTGGAGCAGCTTAGCATCATATTGTGAGTGAAAATTATTCTCTTGGATCATTTTTGTGATATACAGAGATACACATGTGGTACCTTCCAGTCTTCAGTGCACCTATTATAGATTAGATTACATTACATTACATTACTGTGTGGAAACAGGCCTTTCGGCCCAACAAAGTCCACACCGACCCGCCGAAGCGCAACCCACCCATACCCCTACATTTACCCCTTACCTAACACTATGGGCAATTTAGCATGGCCAATTCACCTCACCTGCACATCTTTGGAATGTGGGAGGAAACTGGAGCACCTGGAGGAAACCCTGAGGCAGGAATTGAACCCGGGTCTCTAGCGCCGTGAGGCAACAGTGCTAACCACTGTGCCACCGTGCCGCCCACGATTCTTGCCTAATAAAGTGGTTAGCAGGGAGAGCCGGCAGGGAAATGATGTTCAGACCACAATCAGATTAGACACGATCATATTGAATGATGGAGGTAAAAACAATGACTGCAGATGCTGGAAACCAGAGTCTAGATTAGAATGGTGCTGGAAAAGCACACAGGTCAGGCAGCATCTGAGGAGCAGTAAAATCGAAGTTCCGGGCAAAAGCCCTTCATCAGGAATACAGGCATATTGAATGATGGAGCAAACTCAATGGGCTCCTGCTCCTATTTCTTATGTTCCAGACAGGAATAGGGTGGGCAACATGAAATGGGGAGCTGATAAGGCTAGGTATTTACTGGTAGCAAAGTTTTCCTATGGCCAGGTGTCCCACATTATCCCTTGCTGAATTGTTCTCCAAAAGCCAGCAAATGTAATACCGGGGAAGGTCTTATTGTAGTTTGGGGTTTTCACACAATCTGGTGGGTGTGACAAGTTCTGTAAAACCCTGAGAAGCTTTTTGGCTAGTAACAGTCCTGGCTGTTGTGAGATGGGTTTTGTGCATATTGACATTCTCAGTGTTCGGAATCTAATGAGTTCACTAGGGTCAGGGTTAGGACTGCTGTCAGTGTTAGGGTTAGGATCAGTGTTAGGGCTAGGGTCAGGATCAGGTTTATGGTTAGGATTAACATATGGATTAGTGTTGGGGTTATGGTTAGGGTCAGGGTTATGTTTAAGGTTAAGTTTAGGGTTAGGATTAGGGCTAGGGTTAATGATATATTTCGGGTAATGGTTAAGTTTAGGTTTCGGGTTAGAGTTAGATTTAAGGTTATGTTCATCATTAGGGTTAGGGTAAAGATTAGGTTTCAGGTTCAGCTGAACTACAGCCCAGTCCGTGGCTGCAGGTCAGTGAGGAGCCCTCTATTCCCCTAGAAGCTCCTCATTTCTAATTTAGTAGCATTCCGGGCTGTTTCAACCTCGATCTCAGCAATTTCAGCTCACGTTTAAAACAGTGGGTCAGCTGCTTGAGTTGTTCCTGATTGCCTTGTGGGGAACTTCTCAACTCTGGAAAAGGTATTGGATAACTGGACTGGAAGGCCACCTCAGCCTGTATGGACCATGTGACCACTCTTTCAGGGCAAATCCCAGCTATCAGCGCAACATCGAGGGTCGAAGGACCTGTACTGCGCTGTAATGTTCTATGTTCCTCCAGTTGTTCAATCTCCCTGACCTGAAAGGGCTCCTTAGAGACCATTGGGATGTTATTATCTTTATTTCCACCAGTTCACCAGCAAGAAGCAAATCAACAGCCTCCACCAGCAGACTGGGGTTGACCTGCACACTGTTTGGTCCCAACACAAGGTCATGCTCCAGATTTACCCAGTAAAAGTGGGATTGGCCTGTATCTCCTTTCAATCCCCCAGCATGAGCTGCACTCTTAGGTGTTAGGGCCAGGCCTTTATCCCACTGTAGAGTTTGTCCAGCCCCAGTATCCCTCAGAACCACTACAGGCTTACTGACTTCACCCTGGAAATTGTGATCACCCTGCTTTTCGATACAAGAGCTCTCAAGAATTTATTTAATCTCATCTGCACACTCAGCACTGCCTTTACAGGGAGTTACAGCTGCACGCACAACCAAATCCTGCCCTGCTATGCTTCCTGACTGACTCCCGTTATCATTTACAGAGTGTATGTGCCTGTGGTAGGTAGATTCCACTGATTTTTCCTGTACCTCTCAACAATTGGCCCAAACATTCCCTACCTTGCAGACATTCTTCTTGACCTGCCCTTTCCTCTCAGCATCACTTTTCCTGTCCTGAGGAGAGCTCCCTCTCCATGGGTGCTCAGTGATCAAAATATCTCCTCCTTGAGATCTCCTTCACAAATATACACCATGCACTGAGCACATTTTGCAATCAGTTGAAGATGCTCTATCATCCAGTAAGTGTAGTCTTCAATAAGGTGATCTTTCCAAACTTAGCAAATTTCACTCTGGAAATTGTGATCACCCTGCTTTTCGATACAAGAGCTCTCAAGAATTTATTTAACCTCATCTGCACACTCAGCACTGCCTTTACAGGGAGTTACAGCTGCACGCACATCCAAATCCTGCCCTGCTATGCTTCCTGACTGACTCCCGTTATCACTTAGAGTGTATGTGCCTGTAGATGAACCTCAGAGAAGCCTCAGAGCATGTCTGCTTAAGGAAGATCAGCCTCTTGAATTTGTTCCCAAGTTCCTTATGACATCTCAGGCTAACTACTTTAACATAGACTGGGATAGTTTGGCTCCAATTTTCATTTTGTATGCCTGCAAAGCATTATATTAACATATAAAGATAATGTTCTGATGCACATCCTTTGAAACTCACAAAATGGTGGCTCAGTGGTTAGCACTACTACCTCACAATGACTGGAACCCGAGAGGTTCAGGTACACAATTCTTTGAAATTTGCTTCACATGTAGACAGGATGGTTAAGAAGGTGTTTAGTACGCTTGCCTTCATTGCTTAGACTTTTGTGTCTAAGAGTTCAGATGCCTTGTTGAAGTTGTACATGACATTGGTGAGGCAGTTCTAGTTGCCTTGTTATAGGAAACTGGAGCGGGTTCAGAAAATATTTACCAGGATGTTGCCAGAATGGAGGGTTTGAGATATAAAAATAGACTGGAAAGGCTGGGACCTTTCTCACTGGAGCATTCGAGGGTGAGAGGCGACACGTATAGAGGTTTATCAAATTATGAGGGGCCTAGATAAGGTGAATGACAAGAGTCTTTTCCCTCAGGTGGGGGTGGGGGTGAGGGGAGGTGAGGGTTCAAAACCAGGTGGCATATTTTCAAAGTGAGAGGAGAAAGATTTAAAAGGGATGTGAGGGGCAACTTTTTTATACAGAGAGTGATTCTTGTGTAGAATGAACTACCAGAGGAAAGTTAAAAATCACACTACACCAGGTTATAATCCAACAGGTTTAGTTGGAAGCACACTAGCTTTTGGAGCATTGCTCCTTCATCAGGTGATAGTGGAGGGCTCAAAAGCGACGCTCCGAAAGCTAGTGTGCTTCCAATTAAACCTGTTGGACTATAATCTGGTACTGTGTGATTTTTAACTTTGTACACCCCAGTCCAACACCGGCATCTCCAAATGATGACTACCAGAGGAAGTAATGGATGCAGATGAAGTTACACTTAAAAGACTTTTGAATTAGTTCATGCATAGGGAAGATTTGGAGGGATATGCACCAATTTCAGGCTGGTGGGGCTAGTTCACTAAACACCCTGATCATGTGAGATAGCATGTGAGATAGCCCCCAGGCACTGTCAATATCATTCCACCCAAGACCCGCTGTTATTCTTCACCTTTAAATCTGAGCGTAAGCATTGGAAATCTCTGGAACTCTCTCTGCCAGTAGATTTGGAAGCTCCCTCTCTGAATATAACTGAGAGTGATATAGACAGGCTTTTTTTTGTCCCTCAGGGGATAGTGGATTGTGGGGTAGAGTTAAGGCAAGTACCAGGAGCTGCCTGATATATTCCTGCTTCTATTTCTTATGGTTTTATGTTCTTATATTGCTTGTCGTAATTGATGGGATATGGGTTGGTGAATTCTTCAGTCAGCAAAGTTAATATCAATACAAACACATGACTGCAGCCATTCGGGCCCTCACATTGGACCCACTATTAACATAAGATCATAGAGGATCTCATTGTGACCTCAATTCCAAACTTTCCTACATCCTCAAATACAGTCATTGACTCCCTTGTTAGACAGGAACCCACCCACTTCTGTGTTGGAGATGTTTAATGACCCTGCCTTACTGTTCTCTCACCAGAGAAGGGAGTTCCCCAGACTAACAATACTTTGTAAAAAAATGTTCTCCTCTCCATCTTAAATGGGCGACTCCTTATTTGAAATGTTACCCCCTAATCATAGAGTTATACAGCATGGACAAAGTTAAAAATCACATAATACCACGTTATAGTCCAACAGGTTTATTTGGAAGCACTAGCTTTTGGGGCACTGCCTCTTCATCAGGGGTGAAACAAGACCCTATGGCCCAACTCAACCATGACAGCCAGGTTTGAACTACATGTATCTTTCCAAATGTCCTTTAAATGTTAGAATTGTACCTGCCTCTACACTACCTCTCATGGTTTGATCCATATACGTACCATCCTCTAAGTGAAAAACTTGTCCCTCAGGTCCCTTTCAAATCTTTCCCCTCTCAACATAAACCTATGCCCTCTAGTTTTGGACTCCCCTGCTCTGGGGAAAAGCCCTTGGCTATTTACCTTATCTATGCTCCTCATGATTTTACAGATCTCTATGAGGTCGCTCCTCAGCCTTCGACAGTCCAGGGATAAAAGTCCCAATCTATCCAGCCTCTCTTTTTAACTCAAACCCTTCAGTCTCAGTAGAATACTTGCAAATCTTTTCCGCACCCTTTTCAGTTCCTATTGTCTTCCACAAACAATAACATTCTTTCAGTATCTACCCTGTTAATTCCCCTCAGAAGTTTCAATAAGATCACCCGATAGTCTTCTAAATTTCTGGGGCACAGGCCCAGCCTCTCTAACGTTTGCTCCTAAGATCTGGAAAGGTCCCATTGGATTACAACTCCACAAATGGAACTTGTTTATTCAAGAAAGGAGGGAACCAGAAAGGCAAAAATCTACAGACTGGTTAGCCTAACATCAGTCATAGGGAATTCACTGGTATTCATTATCATGGAAGTTGTCGTGGAGCACATAAACTAATTCACTGCAACCAGGCAGTGTCAACATGGTTTTGTGAAAGAAAAGTTGTACTTGACTAATTTAATTTGAGTTATTTAAGCAAGCAGCAGTGCATCCATTCACTTGTAACTAATCATATCCTGATCCATGACTGTTGACATGATAAACTGTAAATTTATGTTGACAATACCAATCCCAGCTACCATAACATCAAATAAAAGCAAATGCTGGAAATCCAAAATCAAAAAGAAAGTGCTGGAGAAACATAGAAAATAGGAGCAACAGTAGGCTGTTGGCCTTGTCTTATCATTCAATATGATTACGTCTGGTCATCCAACTCAGTCCCTTGTTGCTGCTTTCTCCCCATACCCTTTGATCCCTTTAACCCTAAGAACTATATTCAACTCCTTAAAAGAATTCAATGTTTTAGCGTAAATCACTTTCTGTGGCAGAGAAGTTCACACGCTCACCACACTCTGGGTGAAGAAATGTCTGGTTATCTCAGTCAGGTCTGGCAGCAAGTGTGGAGAGAGTTCATGATTCGAGCCCAGTGTGACTCTCCCTTAGAACTCTAGCACTTTCTGTTTTCAGACCATGACATTAGATGGACTGAACAGTCAAATATGGCCAAGTCTGAACAGGAAGGAATAAGCACAAGTTAAGTAAAATGGCGCCACTGATGCAAAAAGCTACAGCAATGAATGCAAGCATCAATGCAAGAGGGTTCACTTCCTAGCAAAACTTCTCACAATAGTTAAAGGAAGACCTGTTCCTTCCTAAAGTTCGTTAAGTCTTGATTGCTGCCAGCAATCAGCCAAACTCCTGAAACGCGGGGAGATAGATTTTATTACACAAGCTTATCAAGAGGTGTTGAGCAAAGAAGGAAAGAAAGGAGTTGAGGGATTGAATCACTAGATTTACTGGTTTAGTGCAGCACACTCAAGGATAAAATAGACTATTCCTGATCCCATGTTCAAACTCAAGGCTTCCAATTTTTCTCCTCCACCCCAGTCCCAAATCTAAACTACTTAACCCTAAACCCCAGTTAAGTTGTAATTTCTGTCTCCTCTTTATAAATTTGAATTGATATTCTCGTGTGTTTAACTCTGACTCTGATGATTTAATTTATAGGGTACTGTTCCTGCTCCAGGGTGCAGTTTTACTTGTGAGGTTATAAACAGCATGGATACTTAGGACTGGTTTCATGACTCTCAATCCCATTGATGATGCCTCATAAAATTACCCAGTAAAAACAGGCAACATATTAGATTAGATTCCCTACAGTATGCAAACAGGCCCTTCGGCCCAACAAGTCCACACCGACCCTCCAAAGAGCAACCCACCCAGACCCACTCCCCCACCCTACATTTGCGAATGCACCTAACACTATGGGCAATTTAGCATGGCCAATTTACCTGACCTGCATATCTTTGGATTGTGGGAGGAAACTGGAGCACCCGGAGGAAACCCACGCAGACACGGGGGGAATATGCAAACTCCACACAGACAGTCACCCAAGGTGGGAATTGAACCCAGGTGCTATGAGGCTGCAGTGCTAACCACTGAGCCACTGTGCCACCCCGGTAAACGCTTTGTTTTCAAAACTGAGGTAACCTATTTGACTCTCCTTTTTGTATTCCCATCACTTTGTACCAATCGCTCTCAAAACTGAGGATATCTTTTTCAGCTGTAGAGATAATGAAAATATTTTTGGAGAATCTAATTATTCAGTCCCTGTTGTCCACTGTGGAAGCATGGCCAGGTGGATCTCATTGACTATGAGATCTTTGATTGGGGTTGTTAACCTGAGCCAATCAGGGAGCCCTGGCTGACAAATATAAACAGGAGATTCAGAAGATTTCCTCAGTCTAGACATTGACTCTGAGCTGGCTGATCACAGCCTGTGCACTGTGCATGTGTAAATAAAGGGCAACTTGGTGATCGATATCAGTCTCTGTGCAGTTATTTTGTCCAATCAGATTAACACTCAGTTGAATTTTTACCTTACACTATGTGAAATGTTCCCTTTACCAAGCCTCCTTTGACACAATCTTCCAAACTAATAACCCCCATTAGCTAGAACAGCAAAACCAGTGCCTACACCCTCCTCTCCAAGTCACGCACCATCCTTGCTGTTTAAATTGATTGCAATTTCTTCAGTCTCCCAGGTTCAGAGTCCTGGAACTTCTTCCCTGACTGTGAGTACATCTGCATTAGACAGACTGCAGTGGTTCCAGCATGCAACTATTTGTACCCATGACAAGGGCAATTATGGATGGGCAATAAGAACTGACCTTACCAGCAAAATCCACAATTCATGAATTAATTTTAGAAAAAACCTCCTCTTTATTTCTTTTTTCAACATTAGGCTTGTCCTCCTATATCTAGGATCACCAATATGAGTCAGATCTGTGGTTTAAGTAACATGTGCCTAACTCAAAGCTAGAGTTTGTGCAATTGGCCTTCCATTAGAACTACAACTATCACTGTTGTCCTTGTCTCAGGCTGGGCCTGAATATCTCAATGATCTGTTCTTTCTAAACCTCCCATCCTTGGAGACGAGACGAGCTCTCTGACGATTGTGCTCTGTTAGGTTTCGAGTCAATCTCCTGCGGAGGTATTTGAACATTCCGCAGAATTGTACCCGGTGTGGTCTATATCGGGGAGACAGGACACCTTCTTGCAGACTGTTTCAGAGAACATCTCTGGGATACCCCCACCCATCAACACTTTAACTCCCCCTCCCACTCTTTCAAGGACATGCAGGTCCTGGGCCTCCTCCACCACCAAACCATTACCACCTGACACCTGGAGGAAGAACGCCTCATTTTCTGCCTTGGGACCCTGCAACCACATGGGAAAAATGGGGATTTCCACAGCTTCTTCATTTCTCCTCCTTCCACATTATCCCAGTCCAAGCCTACAATTCGGCACCACCTTCCAGACCTGTCCATCACTCTCCCCTCTGACCTATCACCTTCTCCCTCACCTTCATCCTCCAACGCTTTCTCAGCTACCTTCCTCCCAACTCCATCCCCTCCCATTTATCTCTCAGCCCCAGCCCACAAGCCCCTGATGAAGGGCTTATGCCCGAAACGTTGATTCTCCTGCTCCTTGGATATTGCTTGGCGTACTCTGCTTTCCCAGCAACACACTCTTGACTCTAAACTTGTTGTGTCCCATTTATCCTTTAATGACCCTTTATCTAGTGAACAAATAACTGTGGGGCTCTCAATTGGAAAAACCAAATGAAGGCCAATTTAATTCTACAGCTCTTCTGTGAGTCAAGCTCCTGAACGCTTTATTTAACCTTCACACTTAGCTTGAAAGATGCCCAATGACCAAGCAAAATTTCTCTCTTTTATCATCATGATTTGTCAGGTTAGTGCTAACTAGTAGTTGAAATTTAACAGATGTTTATCTGCTTTGTGGCAATATGCAATCTTGTTATTTTCTTAAACACTTACGGATATTTCCTGTGGACTACTCAATTAACCGTATATCCAGGTTGAAGCCTTTGAAAGAAATTATGGTGTTTGCTTTAATTTCAGAAAACGTGATAAAACCAAGTTTCCTCTTCAGTTTTGTGATTGGAATGTGTTGGGAGGGTCCTCAGAGCTTGCTGGAGGATAAATAATGGAGTTTAATGTATTCTTTGGCATTGTCTTCACAGATTAACAGGTATTTTTTCTGCGGAATGTTCAAATACCTCCGCAGGAGATTGACTCGAAACCTAACAGAGCACAATCGTCAGAGAGCTCGTCTCGTCTCCAAGGATGGGAGGTGTAACATCGAATTCGGAAACGTCAAGGAGCATTCACGGATTGGCTTCCTTGTGGATATTTGGACAACTGTCCTTGACCTCAAATGGAGATATCAGATGACCATCTTTATTTCAGCTTTCCTCGGAAGTTGGTTTCTCTTTGGTTTGTTGTGGTACGCAGTTGCTTACATGCATAAGGACCTTCCTGAATTTTCACCCACTGATACCCATATGCCTTGTGTTCAGAATCTTAATGGGCTGACATCTGCCTTTCTCTTCTCACTGGAGACTCAGGTCACGATTGGTTATGGGTTCAGATGTGTGACGGAACAGTGTGGTGAAGCCATCTTCCTCTTGGTGACTCAATCCATCCTTGGTGTCATCATTAATTCCTTCATGTGCGGTGCCATCCTGGCCAAGATCTCTCGACCAAAGAAACATGCCAAAACCATCACCTTCAGTAAAACCGCTGTCATCAGCAAACGTGGGGGAAAACTGTGTCTCCTGATCCGAGTAGCCAACCTCAGGAAAAGTCTTCTGATTAGCAGCCACATTTATGGAAAGCTTTTGAAAACCACAGTGACTCTAGAGGGTGAGACCATTATCATGGATCAAGTCAACATTGATTTTATTGTTGATGCAGGGAATGAGAATCTATTTTTCATATCTCCTCTCACTATCTATCACATTATTGACAAGACCAGTCCCTTCTATGAGATGTCAGCCGAGACCATCAAGCAGCAAGATTTTGAGTTGGTAGTGTTCCTGGATGGCACCATAGAGGCCACCAGCGCCACCTGCCAGGTGAGAACATCTTACATCCCAGACGAAGTCTTCTGGGGCTATAGATTTGCCCCCATTGTCTCCAAATCAAAAGAAGGGAAGTACAGAGTTGATTTCTCCAACTTTGGTAAGACTGTTCAGGTCGATACTCCACACTGTGCCCATTGTCTGCAGGCAGAGAGGGAGGCCAAACGCAATGAGAAGAAAGCATACGATAACCCTGTATTCCAACTCAATGAAGTCAATGAAACTAAAATGTAAACATTAATTTCACATCTCAGTTAATGTGTATTTGGTACTTATATCTCCAAGCTTCTAGTAAAATGAAATATGTCATTTTTATGATGGACATTCACTCATAACAGGAGGAAGCTTTAGATAACACCAAGCCAGGATTGTGGTAGGATGAACAGTCTCAGTCCAGTTGTGACATAGGGAGGGTCCTTCTCACTCCAGGTGTGACACATAGAATGATAGTTTCACTCCAGGTTTAACACACAGGGACAGTCTCAGTCCAGATGTGACACACACAGGGACAGTCTCAGTCTAAGTGTGACACCCACAAGAACAGACTCAGTCCAGGTGTGACACACACAGGAATAGTCTCAATCCAGGTGTGACATGCACAGGAACAGACTCAGTCCAGGTGTGACACACACAGAGACAGACTCAGTCCAGGTGTGACACACACAGGGACAGTCTCAGTCTAGGTGTGACACACACAGAGACAGACTCAGTCCAGGTGTGACACACACACAGAGACAGTCTCAGTCCAGGTGTGACACACACAGAGACAGACTCAGTCCAGGTGTGACAGACACAGGGACAGTCTCAGTCCAGGTGTGACACACACAGAGACAGTCTCAGTCCAGGTGTGACACACACAGGGACAGTCTCAGTCCAGGAGTGACACATGCAAAGACAGACTCAGTTCACGTGTGACACACACAGAGACAGTCTCAGTCCAGGTGTGACACGCACAGAGACAGACTCAGTCCAGGTGTGACACACACAGCGACAGTCTCAGTCCAGGTGTGACATGCACAGGGACAGTCTCAGTCCAGGTGTGACACACACGGAGACAGTCTCAGTCCAGGTATGACACGCACAGAGACAGACTCAATCCAGGTGTGACATGCACAGGGACAGTCTCAGTCCAGGTGTGACACACACGGAGACAGTCTCAGTCCAGGTATGACACGCACAGAGACAGACTCAGTCCAGGTGTGACACACACAGAGACAGTCTCAGTCCAGGTGTGACATGCACAGGGACAGTCTCAGTCCAGGTATGACACGCACAGAGACAGACTCAATCCAGGTGTGACATGCACAGGGACAGTCTCAGTCCAGGTGTGACATGCACAGGGACAGTCTCAATCCAGGTGTGACACACACAGGGACAGTCTCAGTCCAGGTGTGAAACAGGAAGGGACAGTGTTCTGGACCAGACCAGACCCTTTCAAAATATATTAATAAGGAAACTTAGACCTTAATTTTTTCTTATTTTGAAGGTAAATATCAGGTGCTGTATTCCACATGCAATATGATTGGTTAAACTACTCGACATTAAGCAAAACACAACTTTTTCAAACACTATTGTTAAAATACAACAAAAGAAAGAAGAATTTAGAATAATTTAACTCTACTGGAAAACTTAATAAAGTAAGAGATACAGAAACTGTTACAAATTAATTATTCCAATATAGTAATATCCCATTATCACACTATTGACAAGAAGGCAAATTCAGAAAACTAATTTTATTCCACATGCAATCCAGCAACATAGGAAGAGAATTCCCAGCTTTTGCCTGTATTTGAGAGAGGGAATAAAAAGATTCAATTTCTTCAAGACCCAACAGCAACTGCTGAAATCTAACTAAAAATCCTTGATCTGCGAGTGCTTAACCGCGCTCACTCAGGCTGCTTCTATTGTTACAACTTTAAAATCAAGGCATCACAAGTTTATCTTCTCAGAGTCTGTTTGTCACCTGTCACCAATCTCTTTCGAAAAGAAACCAGGAAAGACACAAGACTTAAAGTCATAACATTGTCATAACTTCCCCCCAAACAAAATGAACCAACAGCATATAAAAACAGCTTCATTTTTAAAAACCCTTAGTCTTACTCCATTAGGACACTACAGAACATATATATTAAATTGACTCTAAGTGTGCAAACCTTTATTATAAGTCTATTTCAGTCTATTATTTTCCTGCAACTGAACACCTCTGCCTTACTTCATCCAAGTTGAGACAGTGCATTGGTCATTACCTTTTCTTTCCTGCAACTTGTAAAATTTTCAAATTGAATGGCTGCAATAATAAGCTCTATCTAAACAGTCTGGAATTTTTGTCCTTTAATTTCTGCAAAAACTTTAAGAGGTTATGACTAGTATATACATTCATCTCAGAAACAATATAAATCCTGAAATGTAACACCGACACCAAGCTCAATGTTTCCTTCTTAATTGTGGAATATTTCTGTTAAGATTATTCAATTTTATGGAAGAATACCCAACAGGTATTTCTATCTTCTCATCGTCTTCTTGCAAGAGTACAGCACCGACACCCACATCATTCATATCGATAGTCATCTTGAATGTCTTTGTGTAATTAGGTGGGGCTAACACTGGGACAGCTTTCAGCCTGTCAAATACCTTCTGACATTCCTCCATCCTCTGAAATTTTTTGCACTTCTTCAGTAAGTCAATCAGTGGACCAACCACACTGCTAAAATTCCATCATGAACCTCTGATAAAAAGTACTCAATCCCAGGAATCATAGTACTGCCCTCTTTGTTGATGACGCGGCAAACTCTCCAATAATCTTTGTTTTCATACTCCGTAGGGCCATCTGTCCATGACCAAAGACACGGCCCAGGAATGTGACTTGAGCTTTTGCGAACTGACTCCTAGCCAGGTTTATCATCAAGCCTGCCTCCCGAATTTGATCGAACAATTCCGATAGATGCTGTAAATGTTCCTTCCATGTTTGACTAAAATCACCCGGTTGTTGATGTACATCTTACAAGTAGTTAATCCAGAAATAACTTTATTGATCAGTTTTTGAAATGTGGCTGGTGCATTTTTTATACCAAATGGCATGACTTTAAAATGGTCCAGTCCATTTGGTGTCATGAAAGCTGGAATTTCCCTTGCTCTTTTGGATAAAGGTACCTGCCCAGTATCCTCTGAGTAAGTCCAACTTTGAAATTTAAGTTGCTTGCCCCATCTTCTCAATACAGTCTTCCAAACATGGAATAGGATATTATTTAGATTTTGTCATTGCACTGACTTTACAATAGGCCACACACAATCATTGGGTACCATCAGGTTTTAGCACCATTACTGTGGGTGAGCTCAGTCACTGCAACTCACTTCAATTAAGTTGTCTTTGAGATTGCGTTCAAGCTCTGTTTTCATCTGGAAGGTAGCTCAATAATTTATCCCAACTTTTGAGAGCTTCCTCATTGTCCAATTTAATTTGAGAAATGTCCAATTCAGAATCATCTGAACTTGATTCTTCTCTCTATGTTGTAAGAAATAACACTTTTGCTTTCTTTCCTATCAAAACACTCTTTGAGCAGTGTCACATGAAACACTCCGTGAGATTTCCTTTTTATCAAATAATTTACCTCACTCAGTTTCCTTTTGGTTTGTAAGGTCGACTAAATCTTGCTTTTAAGGTTCACCTACCACTGGAAGTAACATTAGCACCTAATTTCCACTAACAAAATTACAAATTTTTGATTTCTTGTCTACTTCCTGTTTCATCACATGCTGTGCTAATTTTAAACACTGTCGAGCCAACTCACCTGCTCAATTTAATTTTTCCCTAAAGATTTGACAATTAGAATCCAAACGTGTGGTCCCTGAACTCTGACTCACCAATCTTTCTTCAGTGGTCATCTCACCTCATGCCCTAAAGCTAATCCAAGCAGACTGTATTTGGTATGTTCATTTGATGCACCTTTAATTGCTAAACATACAAGTGGAATTCCTTTATCCTCATCTCTGGATGGCCTTGACTATCAGCCCTCAGCATGGTCTTTATAGTTTGATGCTACCATGCTAATGCTCACTGTGATTCTGGATGGTACACAATGGATTTGGTTTGTTTGATTCCTAAATGGTTACAGCAGGTGCTGTGATTTAGAATTTTCAGAAAGAACAGAGAAAATGGTAAATGAGGGGTGTAGTGTGGCATTGTTAGTCAAGGATAGAATTACGGTGGCAGAAAGGATGTTTGAGGACTCGTCTACTGAGGTAGTATGGGCTGAGATTAGAAACAGGAAAGGAGAGGTTACCCCCTGTTGGGAAATTTCTATAGGTCTCCAAATAGTTTTACAGATGTAGAAGATAGGATAGCAAAGATGATTCTCGATAGGAGCAAGAGTGACAGGGTAGCTGTTATGAGGGTTTTAACTTTCCAAATATTGACTGGGAATACTTTAGTTCAAGTACTTTAGATGGGTCAGTTTTTGTCCAGTGTGTGCAGGAGGGTTTCCTGACACAGTATGTAGACAGCCCAACAAGGGGCGATGCCACTTTAGATTTGGTACTGGGTAATGAACCCGGCCAGGAGATTTGGAGATAGGTGAGCACTTTGGTGATAGTGACCACAATTTGGTTATGTTTACTTTTGCGATGGAAAGGGATATGCATATGCCGCAGGCAAGAGTTATAGCTGGGGGAAAGGCAATTACGACGCGATTAGGCAAGATTTGGGATACATAGGATGGGGAAGGAAACGGCAGAGGGTGGGCACAATTGAAATGTGGAGCTTTTTCAAGGACCAGCTATTGCGGATCTTTGATAAGTATGTGCCTGTCAGATAGGGAGGTAGTTGTCGAGAGTGGGAGCTGTGGTTTACTAAAGAAGTTGAATCTCTTGTCAAGACGATGAAGAAGGCCCAGTTGAGAGATGATGGCCCAGTTAGGGCGCTTGTGAGTTACAGGTTAGCCAGGACGGACCTAAAGAGAGAGCTAAGAAAAGCCAGGAGGGGACATGAGAAGTTGTTGGCGGATAAGATCAAGAAAAAACCTAAGGCTTTCTATTGGTGTATCAAGAATAAAAGAATGACTAGAGTAAGATGGGGGCCAATCAAGGATAGCAGTGGGAAGCTGTGCATAGAGTCAAAGGAGATAGGGGAAGCACTAAATGAATACTTTTTGTCAGTATTCACACAGGAAAAAGACAACGTTATCGAGGGGAATACCGAGATACAGGCTACTAGACTAGATGGGATTGAGGTTCACAAAGAGGAGGTGTTAGAAATTGTGGAAAGTGTGAAAATACATAAAATGGGATTTATCCTAGAATTCTCTGGGAAGCCAGAGAGGAGATTGCCGAGCCTTTGGCTTTGACCTTTATGTCGCCATTGTCTACAGGAATAGTGGCAGAAGACTGGAAGATAGCAAGTGTTGTTCCCTTGTTCAAGAAGGGAATTAGAGACAACCCTGGAAATCACAGACCTGTGAGCCTTACTTTGGTTGTGGATAAAGTGTTGGAAAGGGTTATAAGAGACAGGATTTATAATAATCTAGAAAGGAATCATGTGATTCAGGATAGTCAGTACAGTTTTGTGAAAGGTCTTATTGAGTTCTTTGAGAAGGTGACCAAACAGGTGGATGTGGGTAAAATGGTTGATGTGGTGTATGTGGATTTCAGTAAGACATTAGATAAGGTTTCCCATAGTCGGCTATTGTACTAAATACAGAAGCATGGGATTGAGGGTGAATTAGCGGTTTGGATCAGAAATTGGCTAGCTGAAAGAAGACAGAGAGTAGTGGTTAATCAGAAATATTCTTCCTGGCGTTCAGTTACTGGTGGTGAACCACAAGGATCTGTTTTGGGTCCATTGTTGTTTGTCATTTTTATAAATGACCGAGATGATGGCATAGAAAGATGGGTTAGTAAATTTGTGGATGACACTAAGTTTGATACAGTTGTGGATAGTGGCAAAGGATGTTATAGAGTACAGAGGGACATAGATAAGCTGCAGAGCTGGACTGAGAGGTGGCAAATGGAATTTAATGTGGAAAAGTGTGAGGTGATTCACTTTGGAAGGAGTAACAGGAATGCAGAGTACTGGGTTAATGATAACATTCTTGGTACTGTAGCTGAGGAGAGAGATCTTGGTGTCCAGGAACAGAGATCCTTGAAAGTTGCCACCCAGGTTGATCGGGTTGTTAAGAAGGCATACGGTGTGTTAGTTTTTACTGGTAGAGGGATTGAGATTCCGACCAACGAGGTCATGCTGAAGTGTATAAAATTCTAGTGTGGCCACACTTGGAGTATTGAGTACAGTTCTGGTCACTGCAAAATAGGAAGGACGTGGAAGCTGTAGAAAGGGTTCAGAGGAGATTTACTAGGATGTTGCCTAGTATGGAAGGAAGGTCTTATGAGGAAAGGCTGAGGGACTTGAGGCTATCTTCCTTAGAGAGAAGAAGGTTGAGAGGTGACTTAGTAGATACATACAAGATAATCAGAGGGTTAGATAGGCTGGACAGTGAGAGCCTTTTTCCTCAAATGGCGATGGCTAGCATGAGGGGACATAACTTTAAATTGAGGGGT
>NC_057744.1:36900979-36908377 GCF_004010195.1 Chiloscyllium plagiosum | reverse complement strand
GGAAACCCACGCAGACACGGGGAGAACGTGCAAACTCCACACAGTCAGTAGCCTGAGGCGGGAATTGAACCCGGGTCTCAGGCGCTGTGAGGCAGCAGTGCTAACCACTGTGCCACCTGAGGATTCCTCTTTTCCTGAATTTCTATCCCAACAGATCAAAATTGATATCAGATGCCACACTTTGATTTATGCATCAGCTCATATCCAATTGCCATTTCTACTGCTAATCGTGCAGTCTTAAATCACTGCTCTTCGACATGAGTTCACATTACTTCAGGAAATAGATGTTAGAACTTTTCCAAAGAGCATCATATGTTTGATCTATTTTTCATGCCCTTATCCATCTATGGAAATTTACTTTGTTTGATCTGATCAAACTCAATGTATTGAACATAGAATATAGAAAAGTACAGCACTGAACAGCCCCTTTAGCCCACGATGTTGTGCCGAGGTTTAATCCTAATATAAAATATAATAACTTAACCTACGCACCCCTCAACTCACTGCTATCCATGTGCATGTCCAGCCCTCGCTTAAATGTCCACAATGACTCTGCTTCCACCACCATCACGCTGGCAACGCATTCCATGCATTCACAACTCTCTGCCACCCCTCAACTCACTGCTATCCATGTGCATGTCCAGCCCTCGCTTAAATGTCCACAATGACTCTGCTTCCACCACCACCACGCTGGCAACGCATTCCATGCATTCACAACTCTCTGCATAAAGAACTTACCTCTGACGTCTCCTCTATGCCTTTCTCTTAATATTTTACAACTATGACCCCTTGTACCAGTCAATCCTGCCCTGGGGAAAAGTCTATGGCTATTGACTCTATCTATTCCACTCATTATCTTAAATACCTTGTTTATAAAAAACAGCTTTGCTGACTACAGACGTAAGACTGACTGGTCTATAATTGCCAGGGATTTCCTCATTACCCTTCTTGAAAAGAGGAGCAACATTTGCCTCCTTCCAATCCTCTGGTACAACTCCCGTGGAGAGTGAGGAGGCAAATATCCTCGTCAGTGGCTTAGCAACCTCCTTTCTCGCTTCCCAGAGCAGCCTAGGATAAATCTGGTCTGGCCCTGGGGACTTATCAATCTTAATGTTTTACAAAATTTCCAGCACATCAACTTCATCAATCTTGATCTGGTCAAACCTGTATCCCAGCTCCGCATTCACAAAGTCCTCATTCACAACAGGGTCCCTTTCCTTGGTGAAAACCAAGGCAAAAAACTCATTTAGGGCTTCCTTATCTGCTCAGACACCACGCACGAGTTCCCTCCGCTATCCCTGATGGGCCCTACCTTCTCCCTGATCATTCTCTTATTTTTCACATATGAGTAAAATGCCTTTTTGTTCTCCCTAATCCTTATTGTCAAGCCTTTTTTGTGCCCCTCCTGGTTCTCCTCGGTCCATTTCTGAGCTCCTTTCTCGTAAGCCTGTAATCTTCTAAAGCTGTGCTAGATCCTTGCTTCCTGCACCTTACGTAAGCTGCTTTCTTCCTTTTGCGAGAGGCTCCTCTGTTCTCGTCATCCAAGGTTCCTTAATCTTACCCCTTCTTACCTGTCTCAGAGGAACAAATTTGTGTATCACTCGCAACAACTGCTCCTTAACCAGTCTCCACATGTCTGCTATGCCCTTTCTGTGGAACATTTGCTCCCAGTCTGTACTTCCCAACTCCTGTCTGATAGTGTCATAATTTCCTTTTCCCCAATTAAATATCTTCCGGTAACTGCTCCTTTCCCTCTCCAAGGCTATGGTAAATGTGAGGCTGTTGTGATCACTGTCACCAAAGTGTTCTCCCACCACGAGATCTGACATCTGTCCTGGCTCATTGCCAAGCACCAAATCCAAAATGGCCTCTCCCCTTGTCGGTCTGTCTACATTCTGAGTAAGAAAACCCTCCTGAATACACCCGACAAAAATGGCTCCATCCAAACCATCTGCACTTCGGAAGTTCCAGTCGATATTGGGAAAGTTGAAATCACCCATAACAACCATCCTGCTACTTTTGCATTTTTCCAAAATCTGCCCGCCTATGAGATCTTCAATCTCTCTACTGCTATTAGGTGGTCTGTAGAAAACCCCCAATGCGGTGGCTGTTCCCTTGCTGTTCCTAACTTCCACCCATACTGACTCAGTAGACAAACCTTCCTCAACAACTTTTGTTTCTGTAGCTGTGATGCACTCTCTGATTAGCAATGTTACACCCCCTCCTCGTTTTCCACCCTCCCTGTTCTTTGTAAACATTTTAAATACTGGAACATCAAGCAATCATTCCTGCCCCAGTGAAACCCACGTCTTCGTTATGGCCACAACATCATAGCCCCAAGTACTGATCCATGCTCGAAGTTCGTCACTCTTATTTCGGACACTCCTTGCGTTAAAGCAGACACACTTTAACCAATCCCTTTGTTTCATCGCATGAGAAACCTTCTCGATAGATTCATTACATCCTGTCACTGCCCCATTTGCAACTGTCCCGCTCTCAGACATATGGCTCTTAAACCCTCCCGAATCACACGAGCAAATCTACCACCATGGACATTTGTGCCCCTCCAGTTATGGTGCAACCCATCCTTCATGTACAGGTCCCACCTTCCCCAGAAGGTATCCCAATGGTCTAGGTATCTGAAGCCCTCCCTCCTGCATTTGCCTCGCAGCCACGTGTTAAGCTGCATTTGCTGACTGTTCCTCATCTCACTATCTCAATGCACCGGTAGCAAACCCGAGATCACTACTCTAATTGTCCTGCTCTTCAACTTCCAACCTAACTCTCTGTAGTCCCTTTCCTGGCTGCATTATCGGTGCCAATATTTTCCATGATTTCTGGTTGCTCACCCTCCCCCTTCAGAATCCTGTAAACCCGACATCCTGGACCCTGGCACCGGGGAGGCAACATACCTTCTGGGAGTCCTGTTCCTGACCACAAAATCTCCTGTCAATCTGTCTAACTATTGAGTCCCCTACCAGTAGTGCTTTTCTATTTTCCCCCTTCCCTTCTGGGCCTCAGTGACAGGCTCAGTGCCAGAGACCTGACAACTATGGCTTTCCCCTGGTAGGTCGTCCCCACCAGCCGTATCCAAAACAGTATACTTATTGCTGAGGGGAACGGCCACTGGGGATCCCTGCTCTGACCGTCAGTTCCCTTTCTTCCCCCTGACAGTAACCCAGCTGTCCTTATCCTGTGTCTGGGGAGTGACCACCTTCCTGTGCATCCTCTCAATTTCTCCCTCAGCCTCCCAGATGATCTGTAGTTCATCCAGCTCCAGCTCCAGTTCCCTAACTTGGTTTTCGAGGAGCTGGAGTCAGGTGTACTTCCCGTAGATGTAGTCGGCAGAGACACGTGAAGTGTCTCTCACCTGCCACATTCTGCAGGAGGAACATGCAGCTGCCCTAACATCCATATTCTGCTATGCTGAAAGCCTGCACAGGACTAAACAAAGGAAGAGAAGTAAAAAAAATGAGAAACCTGTAAACTTACCAAGTTTACAGCCTCTTAGTAAGGTTAGAGGAAGTGGTTGGGAGGGTGTCCCTATGATGTAGGGTCTCGGGTTTAGATCTCACCCACTTTAAACCTTCCCAGCAGTCCTTTGCTCCTCCCTTGCACCTCTCAGCAAATGGAGGCCCCGACGCCTAAGGTAAGTGTTAACTGATGTAACAGTTATACTCTGGTATGTTTGACCAGGGTCCTTCCTGAGATTCCTGAAACGTCTGTAGATTTCTGGTACGAGCTCAGATGCACTTAAGATGGCATTTATCCCTCATTACATTCCCCAGATCCTACTCTGATCATGATGCAAATACCTCACTCGTTCCACTGACCAACTTTATTTGAATCAACAATATCTTAATGGTCACCAGCCATTTCATTTGTCAGCCACTTTCTCAAATGATCATTCTTCTTGTCAAACTTAAGTAATGCTTGGACATATTGAAACAGGTCCCCACCTTTGGCTCCAATGAGTTTGTATCACTATCCTCATTAAGCCCACCTTCTCCCATCACCTCTGCCCTTTTAAGTCAACTTGCCTTTCTCATCATCTACTTTTGAAGTTTAACCTCTCTCTTTTTCTGTTTTTCTTCGCTCTTTTTCTGCTTTCTTTCTTTTTTTCTCTTCCTCTCTTTCTTCTCTCTCTTTCTTCTGCTAGAGCCTTTCTTCTCCTTTTCTTTTTGCTCTGCTTTTAATAATAATTCAACTTGTTTCATTTCCTTTTCTCTTTCTTTTTGTTCTGCTGGGGCTATGCTTTCCTTGTCTTTTGCCTCTAAATCAAAGCTGCTTCATTTACAATTGAGTTTCAGCTGTTTGCAAAGATTCCGACTGCATTTCCAGCAATCGTAAATGTCAAGCCATTGCTGCGATTACCTTCCTTTTCGCATGGACAAAGGCAACCCCAACCCCAACTCCAGTTGGTCTGCCAGTTTGCTCACTTCCTAAAATGACTTCTACCAGCCCCAGGAAACTCTTAAGTGACTAAAAGAGCCATTACTACACAAGGCACACCAACCAAACTCAACACCTGAAACAAAAGACATTAACACTCACCACTAGCTGTTTTTGACTCTAATAATCCTAAACCCAACCCTGGAATTAGAAATTTTGATCCTATCAAGACCCCTCAGTTTGTTATGGACCAGACCAGACCCCCTCAAAATATATTAAGAATGTAGTCAAGTCCCTTTTTTCTTATTTTATAGGTAAATGTCAGGAGCTGTATTCCAGATGCAATTTGAATGGCCAAACTACTTGACGTTTAACAGAACACAATTTATTGAAACACTGTAGTTAAATTACAATAAAAGAAAGAAGAACTTGGAATAACTTAGCACTATTGAAAATTTAACAGAATAATATATATGGAAACTATTACTAATTAACTCTTCCAGTATAGTAACATGCCATAAACACACTGTTGGCAAGAAGGCAAAGTCAGAAAACAAATTTTTCTCACATGCAATCTAGCAGCAAGGAAGAGAACCCTCAGTTCTTGGCTGTAATCAAGAGAGGGAAAAATAGCTTCCATTTCTTCAAGGCCCTAGTATCAGCTACTGAAAACTAACTTAAAATCCTGGTTCTGTGAGAGCTTGAACACACCCACTCAGGCTGCTTCTATTGTTCAAACTTTAAAAAAAACTCCAAGGCCTCACAAGTTGTTTATCTCCTCATAGTCTGTTTGGCATCTGTCTCCCAAACTCTCTCTAAAAGAACCCATGACAAAACACATCTCTTAACACTGCAGTATCATTCCAACAGTTTCTGTCCAAGTATGATACATAGACGAACAATTTCAGTCCAGATGTGACACAGGGAGAGAAATTCTCAGTCCAGGTGTAATACACTCAGGGATGGAGAATCTCAGTCCAGGATTGATAGGCAAAAGATAGTCTGAGTCAAGTTGTGACACAGGGATGTGTAAAAAGCTTTACTTCTCAATAATAAGCTAACTGCATGACGAAGGTCTCTAAATTAGCTCCAATGCTGATGAGGTGCTGAGTGAAGCTCTCTCTATATCACCTCAAGAACAGATCATTCATGTTAATTTTGGGAGCCTGACTCGAAGCTCTTTGTGCAGTGAGTATTGGTCACTTTGTAACAAAGTTTTGAAATGTTTGCAATGTTGTGTTGGGGCCCAGTATTGACTCTTCCAGGCTCTACACAAAGCTAGTGTGCAAAAGGCAAACTCATCAGATTGACACAGTTTCATGCCCTTGCCTCCGCACAGGAGTTTCTATTTAACAATACTTCCTGTCTCTGTCATCATCCAACAATATTGTGCCAATTTTCACACCTCTTAATTTTTCTCATTCTTTCTCTCAACTCCAATCACAGAAACTGGCCTCTTTTACCTCTCCTGTGCAAGATTGGGTTTCATTCCAGTCTTCACATTCACTTCGTTGACACAATCTGAAACATTTCCCATGCTCTTGACAGTTCACGGGTTTTGCAAACTTATCAATCATTTCACTCTGCCACTCCATTCACATCTCTGACTTTGAAAGCTTTTGCCCTGATTGTGTTCTGAACTTGGAGAGTTGAGGCTGAGTTGCTTTGATGGGGTATTGTTATTACCACGGTGATTGAAATATCCACTTTTAATAACGTGCATATTTCGGTACAATTTCAAAAATATTTCATGTTTGAATGAGAACAATTTTAAAATCAAGAGTATTTTTGAAAAAAAAATCTAACTGTGTGAATGGAGCAGTTGGGGATGCTATATTATTTTTGAGAGTATAATCTTTAATAAAAAAAGTTATAATTCTGCAATAAATCTTCAGAGTCTTCTTTTAAAAGGTGGTAAGTTCGCAGATTGGTCTCTTAGTGAGCAATCACACTCATAGGAGCATTAGTTGGAGATTTAGAAAACATTTTGATAAGATGTTGGTATTGTTTGCCAGGCCAAGCCAGAAGGGTTTTGTATGGCCATCTCACAGGCCATTTGCGAGTCAACCACATTGATGATGGTCTGGAGTCACATGTAGGCCAAGCCAGCTGAGGATCGCAGATTTCCATCTCTGAAGGACATTAGTGAACCAGATGAGTTTTTATGATATCTGCTAATAGTTTTATGGTCTTTGGCTGAGACTAGCACTATATTCCAGATTTCATTCATTAAATTTAAATTCCATTGGCTGCCATAGTGGGATTTGAACCTGTATCTCCAGTACTTTAGCCTGAACCTCTGGATTATTTGCACATTTATATTGCAACCTTCCCCATTAGCTAAGGATAAAGCCTATATCTCTCTTTGTTTCCTGATGAGGGATTGGTGAATTTGTTACTATTTTATTTATTAACCATTTGCAATAGTGTCAAAATGCAATTGTTTGATGCTAATCTTGAGGATAATTGCCCACAAAAAGCTGTATCAGGAATTTCTCTACGTTGGTTTAGATCTGTCACCAAATCCAGGGACATCTTGATATGCTGAAATGGAATATAACATTAGATTTCAGGGCCAGTGAAGATGTTTATAAATAAATAATTGCAAAGTTAGAACACTTTTCCAACTCAAGCAATGTGGTACAAAGTTTAGAGGGGTTTTAAATTACATTAACAGTATTGGATTGAATATTCTCATCAAAACTTAATTATAATGGAGATTGCAGTTAGGCTCGATAGCACAACTTCTCATAGAATCCCTACAGTGTAGAAGCAGGCCATTCAGCCCATTAAGTCCACATTGACACTTTGAAGAACATTCCACTCAGACCTACCTTTTACCCTGCAATTCCCGTGGCTAATCCACCTAATTCACTATCCCTCCAGACCTCCCACTCACTGAGGACAAACGATCAGTCCTCAGCAAAGGACTCACCTTCATCCCCCTCCGTCCACGCATCAATGAATTTAATGCACGCCGTGACATCGAACACTTCTTCCGTCGCC
>NC_057744.1:36892732-36898521 GCF_004010195.1 Chiloscyllium plagiosum | reverse complement strand
CTCCTTCCCCACTGACCTATTGTACTCTATGCTACTCTCTCCCCACCCCCACCCTCCTCTAGCTTATCTCTCCACGCTTCAGACTCTTTGCCTTTATTCCTGATGAAGGGCTTTTGCCCGAAACATCGATTTTGCCTGTCCTCGGATGTGCCTGAATTGCTGTGCTCTTCCAGCACCACTGATCCAGAATCTGGTTGTTTTTGCCCGAAATGTCGATTTTGCTGCTCGTCGGATGCTGCCTGAATTGCTGTGCTCTTCCAGCACCACTGAACCAGAATACAGAGGAGAAGGCAGAGTAAAGATGGCAGGAGCAGGGGAGCTCTGCCCTGAGCTGAGCGTCTGGAAATATATTTCCTCAATTGGGATGACCCAGGAGTAGTGCCTCAGGAGATCTTGCTTCACAAAGGAGTTAGTCATAACCAGACCACTTCCTTCCCAATGACCGAGTATCTTAAACCAGAATGAAGATTGCTCTCCGAGAGGTTGGTGAAGATCATTATCATCCATTCTCTCTGTGCAATGGGATCCTTTCAGATGGAAGAAGGTAATATTAGCAAAGGGTTGCAATACCCTATTCACTATACTACCAGAAACATAGAAACATACCAATTCGGAGCAAGTGGAGGCCACTTGGCTCTTTGAGCGTGCTTTGCCATTTGATATGTTTCCAGCTGATGTCTATCTTAACATCATATTCCACTTTCTCCCCAAATCCCTTCATACCATTTTATATTAGAAAATGTACGAATCTCTTCTTTGAATATATTCACTGAGTTGCCTTCCACATCGTGCTACGTTAGCAAATTCCACAGGTTGACCAATCTCAGAAGAAATGCTTCCTCATTTCAATTCTATATGGCCAATTCCATAATCCATATTCTGATTCTAAACTCCGCAACCCAGGGGAAACATTGTCCTTGCATCTAATCTGTTCAGCTTTGTCAGAACTTCACCTGTTTCAATCAGATCCTCACTCATTCTTTTAAACTCTACTGAATACAGGCCCAGTCAGACTACAGTTCTGCCATCCCCAGTAGCAGCCTAGTGAACTTTCCCTGCACTCCCTCTATAGTTAGTGGATCCTTTCTTAGGTAAGGAGATCAAAACTGCATGCAATACTCCTGGTATGGTCTCACCAAGATCAAGTATAACTGCTATAAGACAACCTGATTCTGAACTCAGATCCCCTTGCAATGAAAGCCAATGTACCTTTTGCCTTTCTAATTGCTTGCCTATTTACTTGAATGGACTAGTGTACAAAGACACCCAGATGCCTTTGTATGTTCATAGTTCCCAATATATTACCATTGAAACAATTCTCTTCCTTTCTGTTTTTTCACACCGAAGTAGATAAGTTCACATTTAGCCAAGTTTATACTGCATCTGTCATGTGTTTTCTGACACAACCAACTTGTTTTGATTGCCCTGAAGCTTCCTGGCATTCACCACTCATCCAGTTTTGCGTTGCCACTAAACTTGAAGATATTACTCTTCGTTCCCTCATCCAGGTAATTTATATGTCAGGAATAGCTGGGGCCTGAGCATTGATCCCTGTGGCACACCACTAGTTACCACCTGCCACCTGCTACACTCACAGTTTCTGGCCTGGCAGCCGATTGCCTAAATATTACCCTCAATCCTGTGTGCTTGAACTTTGCTCACTATCCTCTTGTGTCAGACCTTATCAAAAGGCTTCTTGAAATCCAAATACTCACATCCAATGATTCCCCTTTATCAACTGCACTGGTTACATCCTCAACGCACTCCAGCAGGTTGGTTAATCATGATTTCCCTTTCATAAACTTATCCTGTCTTTATCTTTTCCTATTAATACTTTTCAAGTGTTCTGTTATCATGTCTTTTATAATCAAATCGAGCACTTTTACCATGACTGGTATGAGGCAAACTGAGTCGAAGTTCCCTGTGTCGAAAGTGTGGTGCCCGAAAAGCACAGCAGGCCAGGCAAAATCCGAGAAGCAGGAGAATCGATGTTTCGGGCAAAAGCCCTTCATCAGGGGGGAGGGGGAATGAGGAAACTGGTGAAATCCACATTGATGCCGTATGGTCGGAGAGTCCCAAGGCGGAAGATGAGGCATGCTTCCTCTAGGCGTCGGGTGGTTAGGGAAGGGCGATGGAAGAGGCCCAGGGTCTGCATGTCCTTGGCAGAGTGGAACGGGATGTTGAAGTGTTCAGCCACAGGGTGGTTGGGTGGTTGGTGTGGGTCTCCCGAGATCCTCTCTGAAGCGCTCTGCAAGTCGGCGTCCTGTCTCTCCAATGTACAGGAGACCTCATTGGAGCAACAGATAGAGTAAATATCATGGGTGGAAGTGCAGGTGAAACTTTGGTGGATGTAGAAGGCTCCTAGGAGTCTTTCTCTGTTACTTAGCTCCCTCTATTGTTAAATAGTGGGATTACATTTATAGCGAGAACTGTTCCAGAATCTGGAGAATTTTGGAAGATGACCATTCATTATTTTCAGGGTCACTTCGTTTAGTGCTCTGGGATGTAGATTATCAGGCCCTGGTGATTTGTCAGCTTTTAACTCCATTAATTGCTCAAATACTTTTTGTTTTACAAATACTGATTTCCATTCCTCCCTCTAATGAGTTCTTTTGATTCCTGACACTTCTTGGGAAATTGTTTATGTCTTCGGCTGTGAAGACAGAACCAAGCTTGATTCTTCTGCCATTTCTTTATCCACCTTTAACTTCCCTGTAATTCTCTATAATTTCTCTGTGTTCTGACTATAAAGCACTGAAGGTAAAATAGTAAGCATACAGGAGGACTTGCCCTTTTCTGGGACAAGGGAGTACCAGGATGAAAAAAGGAGGTAGACAAAATATGGGGAATTATAGACCGGTTAGCTTAACTTCAGCAGTGGAGAAAATGCTTGAATCTATCACAAGGAAGAAATAGAAAGACATCGAGACGGAAATGGTCCTGTTGGCCAGATGCAGCATGTGTTCATGAAAGGCAGACCATGTTGAACTAATCTACTAGAATTCTATGAAGACATTACGAGTACAGGGAACACCAGGGACCCAGTGGATGTGGTGTATCTGGATTTTCAAAAGGCATTTGACAAGGTGCCGCACAAAAGGCTGCTGCATAAGATAGAGGTGCATGCATTCCGGGCAATGTATTAGTATGGATAGAGGATTGATTAACTACCAGGAAGCAAATAGTGGGGATAAGTGAGGGCTTAACTGGCTGGCAATCAGTGATGAGTGGTTTGCCTCAGGGGGTCAGTGTTGGGACCACAATTATTCACAATTTATGTAAGTGATTAGGAGTTAGGGACCACGCGTAGTGTGTCGAAGTTTGCTGATGACACTAGGATGAGTGGAGGAGCAAAGTGTGCAGAGGACTGTGAAACATTGCAGAGGGATATGGATAGTTGAAGTGAGTGGGCAAAAGTCTGTCAGATGGAATACAATGTTAATAAATGTGAAGTCATCCATGTTGGTAGGAGTAACAGTAAAAAGGACTATTATTTGAACAGGAAAAAATTGCAGCATGCTGCTGTGCAGAGGGTCCTGGGTATCCTTGTGCAAGGTTCACAGAAGGTTGGTCTGCAGGTAACACAAGTAATTTGGAAGGTAAATGGAATTTTGTCCTTCATTGTGAAAGGGGTTGAGTTTAAAAGCAGAGAGATAATGTTACAACTGTACATGGTGCTGGTGAGACCACACATGGAGTACTGTGTGCAGCTTTGGTCTTCTTAAGAAAGGATGTGCTGGCACTAGAGGGGGTGCAGTGAAGGTTCACTTGGTTGATTCTGGAGTTGAGGAGGTTGGCTTATACGGAGAGGCTGAGTAGACTGGGATTATATTCATTGAAATTCAGAAGAATAAGGGGAGATCTTATAGAAACATATAAAATTATGAAGGGAATAGATAAGAGATAAGAGCGTGTTTCACTGGCAGGTGAAACTGGAACAAGATTGCATAGCCTCAAAATTAGGGGGAATCAGATTTAGGACGGAATTGAGAAGGAACTTCTTCATACAGAGGGCTGTGAATCTGTGAAATTCCCTGCCCATTAAAATAGTTGAGGCTTCCTCATTGAATGTTTTTAAAGCTAAGTGAGATAAGTTTTTGAACAGTAAAGGAATTAAAGGTTATGGTGAGAGGACAGACAAATGGAGCTGAGACCACAAAAAGATCAGTGATGATCTTATTGAATGGCGGAGCAGACTGAAATGGTCAGATAGTCTATCCCTGCTCCTAGTTCTTATGTTCTATGTTCTTATGAAAGGGCACTTGGACTCAATAGGGTAGGGGCTTCTTGCTGTTGGGTAATATTTATGTCCTAGATGTGTCTCTGAGTGCCCTCCCAGTCAATGAAGAGATAAAGACCAACCTCCTGGGTTATCACCCAGTCAATCTGTGAACACAACAAAAAATTTGTCTTGATGAACGACCGCTATCCTTGCAGTGCCTATGATGCTACTATGATGCTATCCTTGCAGTGCCTATGATGGTCAGTCCTCAATACTGACCATCATCGGGCCTCCAAAAAGACCAACAAAATAGTGTTTTGCAACAAAGGATGCTCCTCCCACACCCATGTCCTAACACTGACCTCCATCTGCCACAGGAGATTAGTGAAAGCTTTGGAACCTCCCATAACACATTGAGGCACCATGCTGGGGAATGGAGCTACACCATCCACTGCTCAGGTCACTGTGGGAACCTCCGCTGTGCAGGCCTGAGCTGGTCTCCATGTGTGTGCTGCTGTGCTATAGGAACAGAAGCTGAGGGAAGTATTGAAGACAATGTGAGGATAGTCTATGGCAGCCAGGCAGCAGTGGCAATAAGGGCAGATCCTTGTCTTTACATTCACCTAGGCCCATTTTAAGACACCGAGTATAAAGTGACAAAAATGCTGATACCTCAGCAACTGCTCCCTGATATAACAGTGATCTCTCTTTGATACAGACCTCTCCTGGATACAGAATTGATATGTCCACCCTGTTGGAGCTTGTGTTGTAGATGTGAGGGTAATGTTGACCCTGCTATCAAATGTCTACAACTGTTTTTGATACTTGAGGTATGGGTTCAGCAAGAGACTGAGCTGAGTGTATATGTCATTGGTAAAACAAAGTCACCTCAGGCATGAGTCTGTTTGAAAGCTGGAGTTGTCTTGGGGCTGTTCTCTTGTCACCTGTCCATAAGCCCCAGCAGGCCATTCAGCCCCTTGGTGCTTTTTGCACCCTGACTCTGTGTTTTCTTTGTAACTGCACCGGAATTTACAAATGAGCCTCTATTTCAATCACTCCTGGTGGGAGAGATCCAGACAGCACAATCCTGGAGAGGGAACCCTCCTGTCTGTTGATTGTTGTGCGGTGCCCATTCATCCGTTGTCATAGCCTTGGCTCGGTTTCCCCAATGTACCATCTCCAATGTACATGTACCATGTACCATGCAGGCAAGGATGCCCGGAGGCATGGTACATTGGGGAAACCGAGCAAAGGCTACGACAACGGATGAATGGGCACCGCACAACAATCAACAGACAGGAGGGTTCCCTCCCAGTTGGGAACACTTCAGTGGTCCAGGACATTCAGCCTCGGGTGGCCATCCCCCAAGGTGGACTTTGGGACAGGCAGCAGAGAAAAGTGGCCGAGCAGAGGCTGATAGCTAAGTTCGGTACCCATAGGGAGGGCCTCAACCGGGACCTTGGGTTCATGTCACATTACAGGTGACCACCATTGCACTATACACACACACACACACACACTCTCACACACACACACACACACAGGCACTCCTATACACACATACACA
>NC_057744.1:36853908-36892691 GCF_004010195.1 Chiloscyllium plagiosum | reverse complement strand
TTACATTGTATTTTGCTCAAAAACTGCATGCATTCATGTAGAACTTTGAGCTCAAAAACTGCATGAATTTATGTAAAACTCCGTTATCTCACTTTTTAGATTAGAATCAATCTAAACATCATGGCATAGACAGAGAACACAGGGGGCCAACACCTTCAACATATTGTCTAGCTATCACCATTGTTAACAGCAAACCCGAGAATGCAACTTTTTAAAAAATAGGTTTTATGATTTCCACATGAAAGAAGTGAAACTATCACTGTATTCCAACAGATGAAAAGCTTAACAGACAATCAATTTTTCAATGTATAATTTCAGCTCCATCACACTGTAAATTCTTGCTATAAATTCTGTGTTAGGATTGAGCCCTCCACTACCACCTGATGAAGGAGCGTTGCTCCGAAAGCTAGTGAACTTCCAATTAAACCTGTTGGACTATAACCTGGTGTTGTGTGATTTTTAACTTAATAAACAATGGCTGAGTAAAAGACCCCCTCAGAAACAGTGACCATAACATGGTAGAACTTATGATTTGGAGATGCCGGTGTTGGACTGGGGTGTACAAAGTTAAAAATCACACAGCACCAGGTTATAGTCCAACAGGTTTAATTGGAAGCACACCAGCTCTCGGAGCATCACCTGATGAAGGAGCGTCACTCTGAAAGCTAGTGCTTCCAATTAAACCTGTTGGACTATAACCTGGTGTTGTGTGATTTTTAACCTTGTAGAATTTAGCATTTGGAGTCAGAAACAACTGAGCAAAGCTTAAAAACAGGCAATTGCAAAGGAATGTGAGCAGAAATGCTGGAGTGGACTGGGAAATTACTTTCACAGGAGAAAGTGAGGTCTGCAGATGCTGGAGATCAGAGCTGAAAATGTGTTGCTGGAAAAGCGCAGCAGGTCAGGCAGCATCCAGGGAACAGGAGAATCGACGTTTCGGGCATGAGACCTTCTTCAGGAAGAAGGGCTTATGCCCGAAACGTCGATTCTCCTGTTCCCTGGATGCTGCCTGACCTGCTGCGCTTTTCCAGCAACACATTTTCAGCAAATTAGTTTCACAGCAAATACAGATGAGGAACAATGAAAGATTATATGAAGCAAACAAAACATGGTTAACCAGGGAAGTTAGGGATTATATCAGATTAAAACAAACAAAATACATGCAATATGGCAATGATTGGCAATAAGTCTGAAGGTCTGAAAGTTTTAAAAACAAACGATAACCTAAAACAAAAATAAAAGAGGAGGGAAATGTTGAGGGTAAATGCACAGCAAGAGCTTCTTTAAATGTATGAAAAGAAAGAGAGAGACCAAAGTGAACACACCTCCCTTAGAGACTGAGGCTGGGAAAATAATAATGCATCAGTCTTCACTGTAGAAGACGTGATAATTCAAAATTACTAAATGTTCATAAACTTCACGAGAGAAAACTATTATGGCTAATGATTGAAAAATCCTCTGGACCCGATAGGTTGCATCCCAGGAAATATTAAAGGAAATATTAAAGGAACTATTAAAGGAAATATTAGGGAGCTGATGGTCCAGTGGTATTGCTGCTGGACTGTTAATTTAGGAACCCAGGTAATTTTCTTGCAACCTGGATTCAAATCCCACCATGGCAGATAGAACATAGAACATAGAAGAATACAGCGCAGTACAGGCCCTTCGGCCCTCGATGTTGCGTCTCACTGTCGACGCTATCTAAACCCCTAATCATCTTATACACCTCTATCAAGTCACCCCTAAACCTTCTTTTCTCCAATGAAAACAACCCCAAGTGCCTCAGCCTTTCCTCATACGATCTTTAGTTGGAATTTGAATTCAATAAATCAAAATCTGAGAATTAAGAGTTTAGTGACAACCATGAAGCCATTGTTGAGTGTCAGGAAAACCCTGTCTGGTTCACTAATGTCCTTTAGGGAAGGAAGCTGCCATCCTTATCTGGTCTGGCCTACATGTGACTCCAGACCCACAGCAATGGGGTTGACTCTAAACTACCCTCTGGATAATTAAGGATGGACAATAAATACTAGCCAGCAATATCCTTATCTTGTAAATGAATAAATAAAAACTGCAGAAGTCGTGCATGCATTGGTAATGGTGTTTCAAGACTTTTTAGATTCTGAAAAAGAAATGAGGATTGGAAAACTGTCAATGTACCACCTTTATTTACAAACGGAGGATACAAGAAACAGGTGACTATCGATCAGTTAGCTTAGTACGTGTCATTGAGAAAATGTTACAGTCTATTATAAAGAATGCAATCGTAAAGGATTTAGAAAGTATACAGTATAGCTGAAAATGAGTTGCTGGAAAAGCGCAGCAGGTCAGGCAGCATCCAAGGAGCAGGAGAATCGGCGTTTTGGGCATGAGCCCTTCTTCAGGAGCCTTTCTCCTAGAAGCATCTGCAGTCCTCACTTTCTCCTAGAAATATACAGTATAGTCAAGCCGGGTCAGTGTGGATTTATAAAGTGAAAATTATGCCGGGCAAATTTAATAGAATTCTGTAGGGAGTTAACCAGCAGGATAGATAATGGGAAACTGTGGACATAATATATTTGGGTTTTCAAAAGATGTTTGATAAGGGACCATATATGAGGCTACTTAATAAGATGTTAAGCGTTGTATTGGGGGTAGTATATTCACATAAACAGGAAAGATAGGCTATCTAATAGAGGACAAAGAGTTGGCATAAAGGAAGCATTTCAGAATGGTGCCTGTTAACTACTGGAGTGCCACAGGGACCAGTAGGAAGGGGGTTCACAATTATTTCCAATTCATATTAGGAACTTGCCAGGTTTGAGGGTGACATAAATGTAAGTAGAATACAAAGAGCCTGTAGAGAGATATTGACAAGTTAAGTGAGTGGAGAAAGTGAGGACTGCAGATGCTGGAGATCAGAGCTGAAAATGTGTTGCTGGAAAAGCGCAGCAGGTCAGACAGCATCCAAGGAGCAGGAGAGTCGACGTTTCGGGCATGAGCCCTTCTTCAGGAATGAGGAAAGTATGTCCAGCAGGCTAAGATAAAAGGTAGGGAGGAGGGACTTGGGGGAGGGGCGTTGGAAATGCGATAGGTGGAAGGTCAACCAACCAACTCAACCACCCCGTGGCTCAACACTTCAACTCCCCCTCCCACTCCACCAAGGACATGCAGGTCCTTGGACCCCTCGAACTCAGCACCGCCTTCCTAACCTGCAATCTTCTTCCTGACCTCTCCACCCCCACCCCCACTCCGGCCTATCACCCTCACCTTGACCTCCTTCCACCTATCGCATTTCCAACGCCCGTCCCGCAAGTCCCTCCTCCCTACCTTGTATCTTAGCCTGCTGGACATATTTTCCTCATTCCTGAAGAAGGGCTCATGCCCAAAACGTCGATTCTCCTGCTCCTTGGATGCTGCCTGACCTGCTGCGCTTTTCCAGCAACACGTTTTCAGCCCAAATTAAATGAGTAGGCAAAGAACATGGCAGATGGAATGCCATGTGGGAAAATGTGAGGTTATGCACTTAGGCAGGTAGAAGAGGAGCAAAGCATTATTTAAATGAAGAAAGACTGCAGAAATCTACAGAACAGGAAGATTTGGGAGCCCTTATCCATGAAAAATAAAAATAACATCCAGCTTCAGTTGGTAACAGGGTAAGCACATGTGCGTGCAGTGTTAAAATAGAGAGATAGTCAGCCCACCGCTGGAATACTGTGATCAGATTTTGTCGCCTTATCTAACGGAAAGATATTGGCATTGGAGACAGACCAGAGAATCTGGAGGCTGGATAGAATGTCTGATGAGGGCAGGTTGACTAGAGTCCTTGGATACTGCCTGAGCTGCTGTGCTTTTCCAGCACCACTCTGATCTAAACTCTGGTTTCCAGCATCTGCAGTCCTCACTTTTGCCTAGCTGATTTTAACCTTACTGCAAATCCTCTTGCAAGGACGCCTACCTTGAAGAATGATTCGGATGTTCGAACAAGATTTCTTCTCTATGCAGGATCTGCAACCGACATTGTACACCAGGTACATTGATGACATCTTCTTCCTCTGGACCCATGGCAAGGAGTCACTAATAAAACTACACAGTGACATCAACAAGTTTCATCCAACCATCAAACTCACCATGGACTACTCTCGACTGTCTGTCTCATTCTTGGACACGTACGTCTCCATCAAGGACGGACACCTCAGCACCACACTCTACCGCAAACCCACAGACAACCTCACAATACTACACTTCTCCAGCTTCCACCCAAAACATATTAAAACAGCCATTCCCTATGGACAAGCCCTATGCATACACCGGATCTGCTCAGATGAGGAGGAACGTGACGGACACCTGGAAGTACTCAAGGATGCCCTCACAAGATTGGGGTACGATGCTCCACTCATCGACCGCCAGTTCCGACGTGCCACAGCAAGGAACCGTAATGACCTCCTCAGGAGACAGACACGTGCTGCAACTGATAGGGTACCTTTCGTTATTCAATATTTCCCAAGGGCTGAAAAATTATGCCATGTTCTTCGTGACCTGCAACACATTATCAATGAGATTGAGCACCTCACCAAGACCTTCCCCACACCTCCACTACTTGCCTTTAAACAACCGCCAAACCTTAAACAGATCGTTGTTTGTAGCAAACTGCCCGGCTCTCAGGACAACTCCATACAACCCTGTCACGGTGGACGCTGCAAGACATGTCAGATTATGGATGTAGATACCACTATTACACGTGGGAACACCTCCCAACTTGTACATGGCAGGTACTCATGTGACTCAGCCAACATTGTCATGGTACATTGGGGAAACCGAGCAAAGGCTACGACAACGGGTGAATGGGCACCGCACAACAATCAACAGACAGGAGGGTTCCCTCTCAGTTGGGGAACACTTCAGTGGTCCATGACATTCAACCTTGGACCTTCGGGTGACCATCCTCCAAGGTGGACTTCGGGACAGGCAGCAGAGGAAAGTGGCCGAGCAGAGGCTGATAGCTAAGTTCGGTCCCCATAGGGAGGGCCTCAACCAGGACCTTGGGTTCATGTCACATTACAGGTGATCACCATTGCACTACACACACACACACACACACACACACATGCAGATATTCCTACACACACACACTCTCACATACACTGAGCTGAAAAACTGCCATGAATTTATGTAAAACTCTGTTATCTCACTTTTTAGATTGGAATCAATCTAAACATCAGGTCATAGACAGAGAACACAGGGGGCTAACACCTTCAACATATTGTCTAGCTATCACCATTGTTAACAGCTAACCCGAGAATGCAACTTTAAAAAAGAGTTTTGTGATTTACTCATGAAAGACGTGAAACTGTCACTGTATTCAAACAGATGAAAGGCTTAACAGACAATCAATTTTTCAATGTATAATTTCAGTTACATCACACTGCAAATTTTTGCTATACGATTGAGCCCTCCACAATCACCTGATGAAGGACCGTCGCTCCGAAAGCTAGTGTGCTTCCAATTTAACCTGTTGGACTATAACCTGGTGTTGTGTGATTTTTACCTTGAAGAAGTTCTCCTCTTCTCTCCACAAGAATCTCAGTGAGTCTCTCTCTCACTGTAACCCCCAGGTCATCTCCTCTGCCCTGCACCTCCATTCACCTACTGTACTCTTTGCTACCTTCTCCCCGGTCCCACCACCCCCATTTATCTCTTCACCCTGGAGGCTCCCTGCCTCCATTCCTGATGAAGGGCTTTTGCCCGAAAAGTCAATTTTCCTGCTTTTCGGATGTTACCTGACCTGCCGTGCTTTTCCAGCACCACTCTGATCTAAACTCTGGTTTCTAGCATCTGCAGTCCTCACTTTTGCCTAAATTGAGCCTGGGAAGATTAAGTTGTAAGCTTGCTCGCTCAGCTGGGAGAATTGTTCTCAGATGTTTGGTCACCATGCTGGTATCATCATCAGTGAGTTTCCGATGATGCGCTGGTGTTCTACCCTGCTTGCTATTTATCTGTCTTGGTCTGTTGTGGTGGGTGATATCACTTTAGGTTCTTTTTCTGAGAGATTGGTTAATGGGGTCCAAATCGATATCTGGTTTCCAGCATCTGCAGTCATTCTGTTTACCTCCAAATCGAACTGTTTGTTCATGGAGTTCCGGTTTGAATGTCAGGTGTCACAAGGCTACTCCATGTTTTTTTCTAAAAGCCATTCCTGGCTCAAGGAGACGTTGTCCTCGATTTGTTTCAGAGGGGCAATAAACTGGGCCGAACTCTAATCAGTCTGGTTTGGTACAGTGATGAAAAGGATTTTGAGACGCCTTTTTGTTTATATGTATACAGATGAGACTTCAGGCCAAAGTGGTCATGCTTTGCAAGTGACCTGTATAAAGAGAGAGGAGTGGTCAGTTCTCTAGCTAAGCTGAGCTGAGCAGTTTTTAGTTCATTCTTGAGCTGGGAAGTTCAACAGGGAGCTGTGTGGAAACTTTCTCTCTCTCTTTCTGTCCTTCAACTTCAACCTGTAAGCATGTGTTCCATTTCTACTGGGTTTTAAAGGGGTTTGCTTATTGGGACTGTTGTGTGTATTTGGAACAGCATCATTAAGTTTAGTTGGATAGGCTGAGTTCTGTAGGGGTTCTTTATTCTGTTCTTTGTGTTTCATTGTGTAATTTTGAGAATAAATTTTTTGGCTGTTTCAAAATCTAGTAATCAACCTAGCTATCCTATTGTGGGTAATTTTCACTGAAACAAATTGCAAAGGTAGGTTTTGGGCTGCCTGCTTAAGAATGTTTTGAGTGGTTTGGCCTAGTCCATAGCACAGGCCTCTAGGAATTCCTGAGGGTGTCTTTGTTTAGCCTGTTCCAGTCGAACTGGTGCCCCTCATCATCTGTCTGTATGGATACTAGTGATGGTTGGTCATGGCGTTTGGTGGCTAGTTGGTCCTCATGTATCCTGGTGGCTGGTTTCCTGCCCGTCTGCCCAAAGTAATGTTTGTTGCAGTCATTGCAGGGTGTGTTGTATATGAAGTTCATTCTGCTGGTTATTGGTACAGGGTCCTGTAAATTCATCAGGAGCTGCTGCAGTGCAGTGGTAGGTTTGTGGGCTACCATGATACCCAGGGGCTGGATCCAGGGACATACGTATTCAGGAACATTGGGTACCGGATAAGCACAGTCTGCCAACTCCTACATAACAGACCTAAACAGGAAGACACAACAGAAACTATAGTCACCCTGCCATACATTAAAGACAATTGGAGATGATGACCAGACTCCTCTAGCCCATAGGCATCATGGTAGCCCACAAACCTACCACCGCACTGAAACAGCTTCTGATAAATTTAAAGGTGCCCATACCAATAACCAGCAGAACAAATGTAATATACAAAATACCGTGCTAGGACTGCAATGTTACATTGGACAGATGGGCAGGAAACTAGTCACCAGAATACATGAGCACCAACTAGCCACCAAAAGACATGACCAATTATCGCTAGTATCCTTACACATGGACAAAGACGGACACCAGTTCGACTAGGACAATACATCCATCCTGGGACACGCCAAACAGAGATGCGTGTGGGAATCCCTAGAGGCTTGGCATTCAAACTGGAACTCCATTAACAAATATCAATTTAGAGCCCCTTTACCAATCTCTCAGAAACAGAACAAGAAGAGATATCCCCCACCACAACAGACAAAGACAGATAAATAGCAAGCAGGACAGAACACCAGTGTATCATCGGAGACTCACTGATGACTTTACCGAGCATGGTGATGAAACATCTGAGAACAAATCTACTAGCTCAGCGATCAAACTTACAACATGATCCACAACCTGAGCTACAAATCTCCTCCAAAATCTGGTAAGATTGCATTGGAACAAGGAAGAATGAGAGGAGACCTTATTGAAACATACAAGATGCTGAGGAGACTTAACAAGGGGAATGTCACCTTGCGTGAGAGTCTCGGATCAGAGGGCATAATATCAAAACAAAGGGCTCACCTATTTAAGTTGAAGATGTGGAAGGCAGAGCATCTGTGAAATCTTGTATCACAGAGGGCTGCAGAGGTTGAGTGTTTATGTGTATTCAAGGCTGAGATAGACTGATTTTAATCAGTAAGGGAATCAAGAGTTACGGGGAAAAGGCAAGAAAATGGAGTTGAGCATTATCAGGTTAGCCACGATCTTATCAATTGGCACATCGGACACAATGGGCTAAATGACTCCTGCCTCTGAGGTCTTCTGACCTCACACTCAACTAATAAAAACATGTCTGATGGTGAAATCTTTTAACTTTCCAACAGCTGATGGTTAAAATTGAATCAATTTAAAGGGAGGCTTTTGATAATCATCTTGTTAAAAAATAAAATACAAAATCGGTACTTTGAAAAATACCCAAGGTATACATTAAATAATTCACTTTGGATTTGCTTTCCAGAATTTTATCCTTGACACTGGAAGATATAAACTTTGGAGCAGTGAAAAATCTGAAGTTGTTTACACAGTACCACCTGGGGGCGACATTGTACTGCAATTGAAATGTGGAGCTTCTTCAAGGAACAGCTACTGCGTGTCCTTGATAAATATATACCTGTCAGACAGGAAGGAAATGGTCAAGCCAGGGAGCCTTGGTTTACAAAATAATCTTTTGTCAAGCGGAAGAAGAAGGCTGATGTTAGGAAGAGATGGAAAGGCTCAGTTAGGGCGCTTGCGAGTTACAGGTTAGCCGGGAAAGACCTAAAGAGAGAGCTAAGAAGAGCCTTTGGTGGATAGGATCAGGGAAAACCCCAAAGCTTTCTATAGGTATATCAGGAATAAAAGAATGACTAAAGTAAGATTACGGCCAATAAAGGACAGTGGTGGGAAGTTGAGCATGGAGGCCGACGAGATAGGGGAAACACTAAATGAATATTTTTCGTCAGTTTTCACATTGGAAAAAGACATGTGATGACAAACTTTGAAAGATACTGGCATCTTTGAGTGCTCCAGGATGTAAGTATCTTGGGTTTCATGCACCCACCTGAAGTCTTTTCAGGTCATAGATGATCTGAACATCCAGGGAGTGGAACCTTTTCTAATTGCATGTAGTTGCTGAAAGGGTACTCTGTGCACTGTGCTTCGGAAATTGGCTGCCCTTTCTAGCCTTGAGAAGCCAGCAAAGCCAACTGCCCTGACCATCTGACTCCTTATGTCCAAGAGATACACTCATTGTAAACTGGTGGATTTTAGCATCCATCTCATTGAGCGGTTCAAGAGTGGCTGACTAGGAAATTCTATACAGATCCCCAGTCACTTCTGGAAATGTTCCTTTTCCATAAATGTTAAAGGCCACTGTTACCTGCAAGGACACTGGAATGGGATTCTGTCCTGATCCTGCCCCTGTGGGTGCCCATCCAGCAGCTGGCAAGTGTAGGATACAACATCCCAGGACATTCCGAAGCACCTTTGGTCATACCTGTCTGTCAGTTACTGCTAGCTCCATCAATTT
The DNA here is from genome assembly GCF_004010195.1 of Chiloscyllium plagiosum. Classification (NCBI taxonomy): domain Eukaryota; kingdom Metazoa; phylum Chordata; class Chondrichthyes; order Orectolobiformes; family Hemiscylliidae; genus Chiloscyllium; species Chiloscyllium plagiosum. The sequence continues at coordinate 36,883,240 of NC_057744.1, read as the reverse complement.
CATCCAATGCTTGTTGACAATGTTGCTACTGGAGTGACCGTCACATCGAGATCCACCAAACTGACCAGAAGAATGACAGGGTTGGCCAGTGCCAATCTGCTGTCAGTTCCAGCTCTGTGAACACACTAATTTCATAAGTACAGTTACCTTTCTTTTTGAGTTTTGACCTGAAATCCTGCTTTATTTTTCCCCATTGATAAATTCTTCATCGAGAAATGTTCTCCAGGTGACCCTGACCCAAGCAGTGGGTGTAACATGAAGAGTTCCATCCTGGTTGGCAAGATCCTTGGTTAGTCAGAACATAGGAAACCACAGGGAATGACTAAAAGGTTAATCAGGAACAAGAAACTGGAGGCTGAGAGGAATTTCATTTGAAATGTAAAAATTAGTTAGTGACAATTTCAACAGGTATTTGAAAAGGAAAAGAGTAAGAGAAATGGCTGTTGGTTCTTTAGAGATTAAAAATTGGTAGTGAACAGTAGATCATAAGGAAATGGCAGGTGAATGGCATCTGCCTTCACTACATAGAAAGCTAAACATGCCTTCGAGTAATAGCTATAATTCAGGAGGTGGAAGGAAGAGAGGAACTTACAAATTACAATTACAAGGGAAGTGGTAAACTGATGAAAGAGCAAACCAATGGACTCTTGGATTGACAAGTCTTTGGGTCTCAATGAACTTCCTCAGAGAGCCTTAAAAGAGATTGCCAATGAGGTAGAGAATTCCAAAATTCCTTTGACTCAAGAAAAGTTCCATTGGACTGGAAAGCAACAAATATACCACTTTTATTCAGTTCAGGGGCGGCACGGTGGCTCAGTGGTTAGCACTGCTGCCTCACAGTACCAGGTTTGATTTCAGCCTCGGGTGAATGTCTGTGTGGAATTTGCACATTCTCCCTGTGTCTGCATGGTTTCCTCCGGGTGCTCCGCTTTCCTCCCATGTGAATTGGCCATGCTAAATTGCCCATAGTGTTAGGTGCATTAGTCAGAGGGAATTGGGTCTGGGTGGGTTACTCTTCAGAGGGTTGGTGCGGACTTGTTGGGCCGAAGGGCCTGTTTCCGCACTGTAGGGAATCTAATCTAAGGCAGGGAGGCAGCAAACAGGAGGCTATTGGCGAGTTAGCTTGATGCCTATCATTGGTAGGTGTCAGGATCAATAATTCAAGAGATGGTAACCGTTTACTTCAACAAGCTCAAGATGACTGAGAAAGCAGACATAGTTTTCCCAAAAGAAAATGGTATTTATTGACAGTGGATAAATGGAAGCCTGTGGATATATTATATTCTATTTCATGAAGGCATTTGATAAGACACCATATAAAGTAGGAAAAGGCATTGGGTGGGGTAATGTATTAGCATGGAAAGAAGATTGGTTGGTTGGTAGAAAACAGACCGTTACGTATGAATGAATCTTTGTGGGATTGGCAGGATGTGATGAGTGGAGTCCCATTGGGGTGTGTGCTGGAGCCTCAACTTTTCACAATTTATATTAATGACCTCGATGAGGGAAGTAAAGGGAGCTAATGGTATGGACTTCACCAAAATAGGAGATAAGGCCCTGACTGATAAACTCAAGCTAAAAGAAACACTCACTAGGTTTCTGTACTGAACAAGAAAATAACTGTTTATTGTGAAAATGGCAAAAAGGAAATACAAATTGCTCACAGTTTCTGTAACGTTAATTCTACTGCTTCTTAAATTCCTCACTTCACAATCAGGTAGATGGACTAAAAGAAGAATGGGTATTAAGAGTAGGAAAAGAAAACAAAATCAAGGAGATGCCATTCAATTGTCGCTATCTGGACCATAGGATTCGATGCGTTGCTTTCTTTTACTTCCGTTCCATCCTTGGATATTAAGGCAATTTCATTTGCCCACCAATGTACATTCTTTCACTCACTGATTGAAAATTCATCCTTTCAATATCTATGAAGGTACGTTATTCCTCCTTCAGCATGTGATTTGCAGAGAAAGGTGAGTGGGAGACTGTTAGCTGTTACAGGAGACCTTCTGGTGCATCCACACAGGGGAAGCCTGCTCTGTCTTTGCAGGCTGGACATTTCTGCTGCATTGGCCCCACACATGCCATGGTCACCTGGGCAGGAGCCAATTGAATGGTGTCATCAAAGAATTATCCTCACTCACTCTGTTTTTCCTCCACAGATGTTGCCAGACCTGAAGAGTTTTTCCAGCATTTTCTGTTTTTATTTCAAATTTCCAAATTTAACAGTGATTTGTTTTTGTTCTAATGAAGAGATGATCTAATTAGTTACATGTTGTTTGTGGGCTCTTGCTTTGCATGAACTGACTACCATATTTCCTGCATCACTAGAGTGACTGCATTTCAAAAATTCTTTAGATCAACCAGGGGTCATACAAGAGGTTATGTAATTGCAACAATCTCTAACTTCTTTTTCCAATAACTGTGTCTATTGCCTCCTCTTATTTGACCCATTGGAGGGACATTATTGGCTCCTGTCTTGTGCATGGAAACAGAATGAGATGCAATATCTGTGATACTGACTTCTGGGAGAAAGTGGGATAGTCACCCACCAGAGGATTGGATGAGATGTAAGGAGCTATGCTTTAAAATGTCACTCTAGACATACACACACACACAGATACAGTGCTGATACTCACTGCCCTGATAATAAGATGCATTAACATTAGGATTTCAGAGGAGGAGCAATAAAAATCTTCCGTAAATAAAACAGCTTGCAGCAGTAAGCAGACAGGCCAGACTTTAGCACAATGTCCCATTCTTTTCACTCACTAAGAACTCTGAAACCTGATCTTTATTGGCTGAGCTGAGCAATCAGAACTATTTAAAAATTAAGCATCTTTAACAATCAGAATACAATTCAAGTCCCGAACCTGAAAGCATATCTCCCATGACTATGACAGCTCCATTTTATTTTCATACTGCTTTCAGTTACATTTTATGCAGCTTACAGTCCTTAACACCACACCACTTTTAGCCATTGCCAGCTGCTTATTGTTATCAGGCCACTCGCAATGTCACACTGCATCTGGATGATCAAACACAGCTGGCCAATCTCGAACATCATCAAGCCCAGTCAGTAGTACACAGGTCTGTACTTTTACTTTCTGGGAATTAAACTGCAAGGTTTAATAACGAGAGAACAAAGCTCTCTTATGTTAGACCTTCCCCAAACATAGAACAGGCTTTGATACAGAGAAAAGGTCCTCTACACTTCCAATCTGAAACTAAAGCACACTGACACTGTCCCCATCATATCCCAGGACAAACAGAGTACATGGCTAGATACAGAGAAAAGTTACCTCTACTTCTTAAAATCGAACATAAAGCGCCCTTGACACTCTCCCCCATCAAACATCCCAGGTGAGGTATAACATGGGGTTAGATACAGAGTAAAACTACCCCTACTCTTTTCCAGCTGAAAGCAAAATTACCTTTACGTGGTCCCCATCAAACACTCCCAGGAGAGGCTAGAAAGGTGTAAAACTCTCTGTACTTTGTCAGGAACCTTTCCTGTCAGCACCGTCAACCCAGTCAAAAAGTGGGAGGATTTTTCATGATGTTGGTGAGTAGAATTAGGGTGACTAACATTAGTTTCACAATTGCTTTAGCATTCTGAGTTGGTTAACTCAACTGGCTCAACTGGTTTACAACAAAAACAGATGCCAACAAAACAAAAACTGAAAGAACTGCAGATGCTTTAAATCAGAAACAAAAGCAGATGTTGCTGGAAAGGCTCAGCAGGTCTGGCAGCATCTGTGAGAGAAATCAGAGTCAATGTTTCAGGTCTGGTGACCTTCATCGGAACTCAGTGTCCTGAGGAAGGGTTGGTGGACCTGAAACATTGACTCTGATTTCCCTCACAGATGCTGCCACAGATGATTAGGGGTTTAGATAGGGTTGACAGTGAGAGTCTTTTCCCACGTATGGAGTCAGCTATTACGAGGGGGCATAGCTTTAAATTAAGGGGGGGTAGGTATAGGACAGATGTTAGGGGTAGGTTCTTTACTCAGCGAGTCGTGAGTTCATGGAATGCCCTGCCAGTAGCAGTGGTGGACTCTCCCTCTTTATGGGCATTTAAGCGGGCATTGGATAGGCATATGGAGGATAGTGGGCTAGTGTAGGTTAGGTGGGCTTGGATCGGTGCAACATCGAGGGCCGAAGGGCCTGTACTGCGCTGTATTCTTCTATGTTCTATGTTCTATGCCAACAGTTGGCTTCAGTTTCTGTATTGGCTGAGGTCTTCATGAAGACTCTACCTTCTCACCCCTCCCTGAAGTGTGGTGACCCTCAGGTGAACATCCCCACCTCTATTTCTGATGTCAGAGAAAAGCCTCTGGCACAATGGTGATTTTTCACTTTGATTCAAGAAAGCGACAGATTATATTCCTTACTCCTGCATCACTTTGTGAAATTTTTGATATCTATGAGTAAATGAGCAGGATATTAGGGCCTACCCTGAAACATTGTGGTCTCCTTATCTGAGTGAGGGTGTTCTGGCTCTGGAGGGAATACCAGATTGATTTCTGGAATGGCAGGACTAACACGGAATCTCAGTGGTTAGCACTGCTGCCTCACAGCACCAGGATCGCAGGTTCGATTCCAGCCTCAGGCGACTGTCTGTGTGGAGTTTGCACATTCTCCCCGTGTCTGAGAGGGTTTCCTCCGGGTGCTCCGGTTTCCTCTTACAGTCCAAAGATGTGCAGGTCAGATGAATTGGCCATGGGAAATTGCCTATAGTGTTAGGTGCATTAGTCAGAGGGGAATTGGGTCTGGGTGAGTTACTCTCGGAGGGTCGGTGTGGATTGGTTGGGCTGAAGGGCCTGTTTCCACACTGTAGGAAATCTAAAAAAAAGCATGAAGAAAGACTGGATCAGTTGGGGCAGTTTACAAAAATGTGGGAGTATCTGGAATCCGCATTGTAGGAGGGCTTTGATAACAGTGAAGAGGGTGCAGAGGAGATTTACCAGGATGTTGCCTGGGATGGAAAATTTCAGCCATGGAGAGAGATTCTATTGACTGGAGTTGTTTTCCTTAGAGTGCAGGAGATTGAGAAGAGCTGTTATTCCGATGAGGAGCATTAACAGGGTAAACAGGAAGAAACTTGACTCCCTTGATGGAGTGATGAATTGTTAGGGGGCAGAGATTTAAGGTAAGGGGTAGGAGGGTTAGAGGGGATGTGAGGAAATCCTTTCTCACTCTGAGAGTGGTGGGTATCTGGAACACACTGCCTAAAAGTGTGATAGAGACAGAAACTATCATAACATTTACCTAGTGTTTAGATGTGCATTTGCAATTCCAAGGCTATGGTCCAAGTGCTGGAAAATAGATTTAGAATAGTTATCTGGTTATTTTTGACATGCAGACATTATGGGCTGATGGGCCTTTATCTGTGCTGTAGATCTCTATGGCTGTCCGACTATCTCTTAGAAATTGGTTAGCTTCTTACACGTCTACACAGGGGAAATGCAGGAAGGATATGCTCTGGGAGTCCAGAACCAGGATCACAGTTCTGCGATATGGGGTAGGTCACTTAGGATTGAGATGAGAGATTTCTTCACCTCGAGAGTGGTGAGCCTTTGGAATTGTCTGCCACAGAAATAATGGGGCCACATATTGAATGTTTTCAAGAAAGAATTAGATGGAGTTCTTAGGGCTAAAATGCTCAAAGATTACAGGGAGAGAAGGGAACAGGGTGATAAGTTGGATGATCAGCCATGATCATACTGAATGGTGGAGCAGGCTTGAAGGGCTGAATGGCTCGCTCAGAGAGTCATAGAAGTTTATAGCATGGAAACAGGCCCTTTGGCCCAACTTGTCCATGCTGTCCAGTTTTCGCAATTAATCTAGTCCCATTTAGATTAGATTACTTACAGTGTGGAAACAGGCCCTTCGGCCCAACAAGTCCACACCGACCCGCCGAAGCGTAACCCACCCAGACCCATTCCCCTACATTTACCCCTTCATCTAACGCTACGGGCAATTTAGCATAGCTAATTCACCTAACCTGCACATTTTTGGACTGTGGGAGGAATCCGGAGCACCCGGAGGAAACCCACGCAGACACGGGGAGAATGTGCAAACTCCACACAGAGTCGCCTGAGGCGGGAATTGAACCCGGGTCTCTGGCGCTGTGAGGCAGCAGTGCTAACCACTGTGCCACCGTGCCGCCCACATTTACCTGCATTTGGTCCATATCCCTCCATACTGATCCCATCCATGGATCTGTCCAAATATTGCTTCAATGATGAAATTGTACTCGCTTCCACCACTATCCATTCCAGCCTGTTCCAGACACTAACCGCCCTCTGTGTGAAAGTCACCTTTTTTGCATTTCTCACCTCACACCTAAAAACCAATCTCCTCTAGTTTTAGACTCTCCTACCAAGGGGAAAAGCTGTTGACTATTTACCTTATCTCTACCTCTTGTAATTTTATAGACATCTATAAGGTCATCTCTCAGCCTCCTACGCTTTAGGGAGAAAGGTCCCAGTCAATCCAGCCTCTCCTTATAACTCAAACCTTCCAGTCCAGGTAGCATCCTAGTAAATCTTTTCTGCACTCTTCCTAGTTTATTAATATCATTTCAATAATAATCCTGCTCCTATTTCCTACGTTTCTTTGTTTAACTCATCTGGGGAAATAAAGGCAGATTAATCAGTTCCTAGCACGAATTTAGGTGAGGCTGATTGGGATACCTTTCACTGCTCTTTCCTAGAATAATAAACACATTCAAGAAAGCTGTCATCTGGAGAGAATGAGAAGGTTGTGTGTTTTCAGGTTGAAGCATCTGTCGCGTGAGCGAGAGTTTCCATCAATAATTCCTGGTTCATTATGGAAGGCAGGCATTAGGACTGGGAGGTAGAGATCACAGTGTTGCAGTTTCGGTGAAAGGCTCACCGCTCAGAATATGTGCAAGAACCTTCACCTTTTGTGAAATTCTCAATCGGACTATTTTCCCAGCTTTCAGGAAGAAGATCTATCCTGTGTGTGGTGTGTATTTCATTTTTGCTGGCAGGGCTAGTGTGGTTATAAACATTCACAGAACATCTTTTACAACAAGTGCTTCTCCAGCACAGACCCACATCCCCCACCCTGTTACAATCAGTCAGGGACCAATTTGTAAATATAAATTGAAGACTTTTTGATTTGATCTAAACTGTGATTAACCACAGAAATAACAGGAAAGAAGGAATTTCCGCTGAACAGCACCACAGGCCAGGTGTAGTCAATTATAGTTCTGAATGATTTGCAATGAACATGAGATAATTCTCTGATACTTAGCAATAAACAATAATTATTCCTCACCATTCAGCTTGTGAGCAGAGAGTTGAGGTCAGTGGAGTTCCATTAGAACAGTCCCTTCAAATAGACCCCAATGGCCAGTTGTGGCCCAATGCCATAGCTCTGAGACAGAAGGCCTGAGCTCAATTTCCATCCACTCCAGACGTGACAGAACAGGCTTGAAGGGTAGAAAGGCCTACTCTTGCTCCTATTTTCTATGTTTATCTCATCAGGGCAAATTGAGCAGTTCTCACCATGACTTCCGGGTATCATAACATAACTGACTAGACTGCTTTAAAAAGCTTTGTCTGATGTTAATATCATCTTGAAGGACAAGGACAGCAGATTCAGGGAATGCCATCTCCTGCAAGTTCCCCTTTGAGCTGCTCACCATCCTGACTTGGAAATATATCATTGCTCCTTCACTGTCTCTGAGTCAAAATCCTGGAACTCCCTCCTTAACAACATTGTTCCCACAACCCAAAGACTGCCACAGTTCAAGAAGGTGGCCTATGATCACCTTCTCAAGGGAAAATAAGGATAGATAATAAATGCTGGGCCTAGCCAACAATGCTCACAGTTAGACGTCTGACTAGAATATTGTCACCTCCAAACAGTATCCCCTTCCATGACCAACTGTGACACTTGGCCTTCATCATGATTGCCCATTTAACCCCCTCATTGCCAGCTGAGGTGACGATTGACAAATGTCAAAAAGTATGGAGCTAGAAAAGCATAGCACATCAGGCAGCATCTGACCTCCTGTGCTTTTCCAGCATCACACTCTTCGACTCTGATTCCACAGCATCTGCAGTCCTCATTTTTTTCCTAAACACAGATACAATGAGGTGGAGCCTGCTCAGTATGCAACAGAAATAGTGCATCAGTGTACACCTGTCATGTTGGGGGTTTTATCTACCAGCAGGAGAGTCAGTGAGACCACTGTGCAGCCTCCTCTTGGAAGGACACACACCAATCAAACAGGCTCCCTGTTCAGCAGCCACCTGGCTTACCTGATGCCCCCTTCATGTTACAAAATCAGAAATTGCCTTAAAAACTCAGCAGTTCTTGCAGCATCTGTGGAGAGAAAGCAAAGTTAACTTTTCAGGTCCAGTGACTCTTCTGAAGGACTGAGTCCTCTGACACTTGGAGCTTCCTCAAGAATAAATGTTCTGCAGATGGAAGGCTTGCCCATGAAGACTGCTGGACAATCAGAAGCTGGCATCTCTGGTGCTCAGCAGCGCCAGAGGAAGGCGGTGGCTGCTCCTGGAAAGATCGGTTTTGGTGTCCCAGGCTATAGATTGAAACAGGCCTCAGAAATAACAAGGATAGGATGAGATGAAATAGTGAAAGAGGGAGAAGGGTGTCAGTAATGTCACCAGCAAAGAACAACATAGTGATTTCAGCAAACCCCTCTGTCTAGCTCCATAATCAGGGACTGATTGACTTTGACCCCATCCCCTCGATGAGGTAAGAAGCAGCCCACATAGTTAGGCATTGCATAGTAATAGGCCCCGTCTCACTGGGTCTCATCATGAGGCCCTTCAATTTACACTTACTGACTCACTGAAGGACTTCAACTGGTACAGGAATGGGAAAGTCAACTGTGGACCTTTTCATCCAGAACTTCATTCACATAGAGGAAAGGGATGGAATAGTGAAAAAAGCACTGGGCTTCAGTTATACCACCAGCCTCCTCATTAAATGACATTGCTGCCTCCAAACTCCACACTTCCAGGAGATTCCAGCCCCTGGCATTAGTCATTTGGAGCTCCCAGCAGTTAGGCATTGTGGGCCCCGCTAGGCCGATTGGGATAGTTGCTGATTTTGAACATTGTCCTAGGGCTTGCTTTACTCCTTCAACAACTCTCAAGGGCCAGAGTCTCCTCATTACCTTGACTGGCAACCACTTCCATACAGAGACAGCAATGAATCGGCAGTGTCTGAGATTGTGGAGCCGAGCTGTTCATTGTGATTCAGAGACGAATATAGGGTTGAGTGAGAGAGCAAACTGTTATTCTAGTGCCACCCAATGTTTGTATCCATTGGGGGGCTTCACAAGTTTCACTCTCATCGTTTCTGATCCTCTGGACATTGTTAATGACTACATTTAATTTAAAGGGAAAAGGTCTGGAATGGGTCTCTGCAGGGGAATGTTTTTGTGCTTTTGATGTGAGTCCTGGTTTATGGATCTGTGCTGTCTGCTTCTCTTCAATATATCTGATCATATTTTCAACCTTTTCATCTTTGGAGAGGCCAGGGAGAGCTGCACTGTAGCATGAGTAATGTATTATCTCAGCTGGGGAGATATGTCTGTGGGATATGTTGTAAGGGCAGCAGAGAGAGATGTTATTTTTGTATGTGTGTCTGTGTGTTCATTGGTGTGTGCATCTGGTTGTGTGTCTGTGTGTCCTGCTATGGTTAAAAAAATTCTTGTCACACACTCCTTCCAAATATTGGTCTATTTCTCACAGACTGACTGCACTGTTGCCATCCAGGCTGGATCAGGTGTACTCCTTCATTTGAAACTGCTTCTTCTGCACACTGTGAAGAGATGATCTGTCTGATAACACTACTTGGACCTGGACTCTGCCAGGTTGTATTATTTTTTCTATTGCCCTGATCAATACTTTCCTGTGAACCAACATCAGTAAAATAAGTGACCTGGACATTATCACACTGCAGTTACTGTCATCTTGCTGTGTGGAAATTAACATCCCCACTTCCTGCATTAAAACTGTTTGAAAGCATGTAATTGGCTGTGACGTGATTTGGAATGACCTGTGTTCATGAAAGGTGCTATGTAAATGCAAGTCATTTCTTTCCTCCCTTTGTAAGATTTTCCAGTTTTGTGGAGAGGTTATTTACCTGGAATGTAAACTTTAATTATTTCTCCATAGACACTGCTGCCTGAACATTTTCTGTTTTTCTTTCAGATTGACAACATCCATATATTTTGCTTTTGACTTGTTTCTTGCTGCCTGGGACCCCTCTTATTGGCAGAAAGCTGCAAATACCACCTTCCCAGATTAAATCACTCTGGGATAATCTGCAAATCACATCCACTTCAGGGAATCAGACCTGGCAAAAAAAATTCACCATTCACTAGATACGACTGCCCCACTGAATGACTGATGTTTCCTCTCTAATTACAACCTGAACTTTAAAACAGTAAATCCCCATGATTGAGCTCAATGTATTGAAAGACTCCTTCCAAGACTGCCCACTCTAACCCGCATTTGGACAATGTTATAGAAACCAGAGAGAAACACAGAATCAAAGAATTCCTACAGTGTGGAAGCAGGTCATTCAACCCAGTGAGTACACACCGACACTCCAAAGAACATCTCACCCAGACCCAGACCCAGAACCCACACCCATCCACCTACCCTATCCCTGTAACCGTATATCTCCCATGGCTAAGCCACCTAACTTGCACATCTTTGAACTGCCCATCATTTTGCCATCTTTTCCCACTTGCTTTTGAGGGTGGGTTTAGACAGTTGGAATGCCGATTTTGACATATTACTGCTCGATTTTTCTTTGACTTCAACTGAGGCAAGAATTGAAAGATATAAATCAGGTCTCATTTACATAATGATCTCTTAAAGGGACATGACACCAAAGGCCTCTGCTTCATACCTCAGCATTTAATGAACACTTCAGACTGCTCTTATTACGAGGAGCTCCTGCCTTCTGAACTAATGTCTTGCCAGTTAATCTTTTCAAACTCGAACTAACACCACTATTTATTTTATTCTTCATCCAGAGGATATAGGTTGCTGGCTAAGCCACAATCTGTTGCCCAGAGAGCAGCTAAGAGCCAATCACATTGCAGTGGGCCTGGAGTCACATGTATGCCAGCCATTTCTTTTCTGACAAGAATGTCAGTGAGCCAGGTAGGTTTCTCCTGACTAAAAAAAAGGTTTCATGATTATGGTTAGACTTTTAATTCAAGATTTTTCTTGAATCCAAATTCCACCATGGCAGGATCTGAACCCAGGTCTGCAAAACATTACCACGGTCTCAGGATTAATAATACTGCTAGGCCTGCACTACAGTGGGATAATTGTGTTACCTTTGGGCAATTAAATATCCAATTTGGACAGTAACGGCCAAGTCAAATTTGTTTTGGCAGCCATTCTTGATTATTATCAGTTCCTTGAATGTCAGCCATGGCTCTGTTCTGAGTAGATCTGCCTCTGAATCACTTGTGCACTTTGGGAGGAAGAGTATTAATGAAATGATGAATGACTGCAGAATTCCAAAGTGCAAAGGGATCTCGTGTTCCAGTGCATGTGTCCCGAAACTTCAGTATGCAGGTACAACATGTAATCAAGAAAACTAATGGAATACTGTCCTTTATTATGAAAATAACACAGTAAAGTTGTTATGCTATAGTTATATAATGGTTGTACAATAAATAGTTATCTGCATCCTGAATGCTATATGCAGTTTCGATTTTCTTATTTAAGGAAGTATGTAAGTGCTTTGGAAACTGTTCAGAAGAGGCTTATCTGATTTAACTCTGAAACAAGTGTCTGCCTTATGAGGACAGTTTGAGCAGACTGGTTTTGTTTCCAGTGGGATTTAGAAAAATGAGATGTGACGTGGTCAAAGTTTATAAAATTCTAAATGGTCATGCAAAGTGAATGTGGAAAAGACATTTCCTCTTACGGGTCAATCTTGAATGAAAGCACTATGTTTCAAAATGAAGGCTTGCTGTTTCAGGATAAAGACGAGGAGTATTTTTTTCCCTCAGATGGTTGTGCAACTTTGGAACTCTCTGGAGGAGGGGTCCTTAAATATTTTTAAGGTGGAGGTGGATAGTTTCTTGTCAACTACGGGAATCAAAGATTATTGAGGATTGAGGAAATGTAGAAATTAAAACACAAAGAGATCAGCCATGATCTCATTGAATGGTAGGGCAGGTTAGAGGGGCTGAGTGGCCTAATTCTGCACTGAATTCAGATGTGCACATTTCACAAGGCCCACTCAAGGGTTTGAACACAAAGCTCAAGTCGTCACTCCAGGGCAGTGCTTAGGGAGTGCTGCAGTGTGGGATGTGTTGTGTTTTGGGTGAGATGTTAAACCAAAGTCCTAGCTGCCTGTATAGAGGGATGTAAATATTTCACAGTGCCATTTGGAAGATGAGCAGGGAGGTCTCCCTGGTATCCTGGAATATTTATCCCTCAGTCGGTGTACCCAAAACAGATCATCTGGTTATTATCACATTGCTATTCATGGGAGCTTGGTGTGCACAAAGAGACTGCTGCACTCATTATATCAGAACAGTGACTACACTTTAAAAGAATTTAATTGGCAAATTAGCATGAGATAACTACTGGTAGTGAAAAGTGCTATATCAACAACTCCTAACATAAGAACTAGGATCAGGAATAGGCCATCTGGCTCTTTGAGTACTGAGTGCAGTTCTGGTTGCCTGTTCGAGGAAAGATATCATTAAACTGGAGAGGATTCAGAAGAGATTTACTGGAATGTTGCCTGGAATGGAGTGTTTGAGTTATAAGGTGAGGCTGGATAGGCTGGGACTTTTTTTCACTGGAGTGTAGGAAGCTGGGGACCAACCTTAGAAAGGTTTATAACATCTTGAGGGCATAGGTAAGGTGAATGGTAGTTGTCTTTTCCCTAGGGTGGAGGATTTCAAGACTAGGGGGTGTATTTTAAGGTGAGGGGAGAAAGATTTAAAAAGATATGAGGAGCAATGTTATTTACACAGAGAGTGGTCCATGTGTGGAGTAAACTTCCAGAGGAAGCAGTGGATGGTGGTACATTTAGAATGTTTAAAAGACATTTAGATAAGTAAATCAATAATAAATGTTTGGAGGGATCAGGCAGGCGTGACTAATTTAGTTTGCGATTATGGTCGGCATAGACAGGTTGGACTGAAGGGTCTGTTTCCCTGCTGTATAACTCTATGACTCTTTTTAAATGTAATTCTTTCTTTTCTCAATGTCTGTAATTGCCGTGTGGCTTGGGGAGATGTTATCATCACACTGTCTAGTTTGCTTCTTTAGCAGTAAATTTCTCCTGGGTTAATGCACAATGATGGGAATCTGATGAATTCACAACACAGTGTGTGAAAGAAAGCTTCAGCAGATCGACGCATTGGAATTTTCCAGAAGTGTTAGTTCGGAAATAAAAGGATGTCAACTCGGAAATAGGGTCCACCATCGAGAGAAAACATTGTGAATCACTTTTCCCACTGGTGAGCAGATGACGTTTGAGTTCACATCTTTTTAAGCTATTTAGCCAGTAAAACAACATCCAGCTCCAATCACATGCTGTTGTGATCCCAGCAAAACACCAGATGGTGTGTTTATTACAGCTGTGTCAAGTGATTGTGGAATTAAAGCTATGACTCATTCATGAAAATACAGTCTACATTAACATCAATACATTAGAAATGACAAGAGTGTGAACTCAGCAATGAGTAGGTATGTTAAAGGGATAACTGATTACACTGTTTACTTATTAGAACATCACTCTGGACAGTTACACAGAGAGCATCCCCCATTCCGCTGAATAAACAGTGATTCTGCACTCATACCAGTTGAGTAAGCCTTATCCATGTGAATAAGCAGTCTCGTTGTAGTCTTACAGAGTGAGTAACTCTTACCCTGAATAAACAGTCGGCTGATTTTAATTCTGTTTAAGTGAATGGGTATGTGTGAGTTAATGTTGCATTCCAGTAAATCTGTGGAGTTGCAGTATGTAACCCTTGCCTGAACCAGCAGCAATTCTCTTAAACAGGAAATGTAATATCTATGATTCATTATTGAAATGTTGATTTGTACAGTAGGGATGCAGAGGTATGTGATGCCTCTTCTGTTCTGATAAGAGGGGCTCTGACAACTCTACCTGCCTTCACAACTGGGCAGAAATGTAGATACTGTTAATGACTTTATCCAGCTCTGAGCATGCAGACACATAGGGAGCAAGCAGTACATGGGTCTGAATGGTTATCGCCAATCAGACAGCTGTAATGTTGCTTCATTGTAGACCAGCAGGGGGCAGTAAGACATTGCCGACAATATTCCATTGTTGAACATTTTAATGTATGCTTTTCTTACACTACCGAACTCAATGAGCTTCAAAACATGATATTGCTACAGAAATGCTGTACTGACTGTGAAAACCCATTCTTAAAAATGCTCGAAATGTTTGGAGGGACTTTAAGCTCAAAGATGTTGGCAAAAGCTCCTGTAAAACACAAGAAAGTGTAGTTTACACTAGATCCAACTGACATGGGTCACAGTGATGTAGGTGAGGGGGGTGCAGAGGGGGTAATGGGATGGGGGCTGGGAATTCCTTCATTTTTGCCTGCAACAACTTCCACCAAGACCCCTGTTAGCCCTGAACACAGCAAGAGAGTAACACAGACCAAGCTGCAAAGGAGACCCCTCTTACGATACATGTTCCAAAAATGGCTGTGTCATTAAACATATAGTAGGTATATTATAATCGTCTGGCAGACAGGATATGGAGAGGGTGCTAAGTGTCAGCGATGTCAAGTTTCACTTCCTTCTCTCTAATAAGTTCAACATGGGCTTGGAGTCAGAGTGAGGAACTGCCAACAAGCAGGGAGTGACCTCTCCAGGCCTTGCATTTAAATCACCCAGGGAGCCTGGGAACAATACTGGGCAAGATTCCACTGCCTCAATCTCCTGGCTCCCTCGCCCATAAATATGAAAGAAATTTGTCACGACTTCTGTGGTGACTGGGGAATTGATTGGATGATTTCATAGTCTGGCTATTAGCAGAGAAAATTTAGAACAGGCCTATAGTATGGGACAGAAGGCAAGCAAGTATTAGAGGGTCAGAGTGAAGCAGACGTAGCAAGTTAAAACGAGGCGATGGCTGGCCTTGGGGAGTTTGAACTGTATACAGTCTGCTTACACTTAAAGGGCCAGTGCACATACAAGGTATTCCAAGTAATTAATACAACATGCCAAACTCCTAACACTGACAGACATGTACGTGCTAACACACACACACACACACACACACAACCAATAAGTTCATTGCTCTCCCACAACTGACGATCAAAGACTGTTATGGGGAGAACCCTGGCCAGTTGGAATTGTTTGTCACTTTTGCAGCAAATGTATAGAAAGAAAAACTTGAATTTAAGCCACTGATTGTGTCGACTACTTTAGAATTGCTATAATGTGGAAAACACAGCAGCAGATTTGCATACAGGAAGTTCACACACATGGCAACATGTTTGTAACCAGATCGTTTATTGATGTGTTGTTGATTTCTGACACACATAACATTGCGTGTAGGGTTGGAGCATCAATCCTGTTGTGCCCATCAATTGGATCATTGATCAATCTGCCTGCTTTGGTTCCATAACCCTAATACCCTTACAGTAATCTCCCTAATACCCTGTCCAATAATAAACCCTATTTATCACCACCATAATCATCCGAATATCTAACAAGAATCTAAAACCATAACAAATATCTCTCAATCTAAGATTTAGATTTTTTAATTAGCCCTTAGTCTTGCTCTTGAGATTCTGTGACCTGGACTTCCCCATCAGGATAATTTCTCTCTTTATCCCCTTGCAACTTCACCAATTATCTTAAACTCCTTAACAAGATCCCTCTTCAATCTTGTAGACTCGAGGGGACTCTGCCCTGCTCTGCATCAAGCTCGCTGCTATTCAGTCTGGCTTCTTTCTGGAGGCCTGCGTTTTTCAAGGTCCTCTCAAACTGGAAAGTCATAATCTGGAAAAGAAAGCCACCCGATGGGAGCAGGCAGAGGGGAGAAAGATGCAGTGAGAACCCAGTTAAGGCAGCTAGTTTGGTCATACTCAAATTCTGTCTTCAAGCATATATGTCAGACCACTTTATGACATTTTAGACTTGATTTTCCTTCAGGCCTGGCCTCCACAGCCTTCGTGACTGTCACGTCTTTATGGGATATACCTTAATAGGCTGTGGGTGAGGCAGTTCAGTCCTCGGTCAGCGCCAATAGGGACATGGCAATCCCATTCTGATAATAGTAGCCTTGCTGAACCTTGGGCTAGGCTCAGGTCTTCTGTCTGTGTACCAGCTTTTCACCAGACTCGAATTCAGCTGCTTCTCACAAATTGGAGTCCTGTGCTCTTGTGGAATTAGTGAATTCTGCTTTATCAGAAAGAGAATGGCACTCTGCTGATAAATGGATTTTGACTTTGTTTGTCCAAGGGCTACAACATCTTTTCTGCTACTGGATCATTTCAAGACAGCCCTAGGGATATTAAAGAGGTGACAGGGACATTAAAGAGGTTTCGTCCTCCCAGTTGGTCTACCAGAGTGGACCGAACAAGAAAGGAAGAGACAGAGGGACACTGAGAGAATGATGGGAGTGAGGAAAAAAAAGAGTGAGATATCTAGACAAAGAAAGAGAGAGAAAGTGAGAGAGAGAAGGAAATTGAATGAGAGAGAGATACACACAGTCAGAAAAATAGGGAGACAGTGAGAGATATATAGAGAGGATGAAATGGAGTAAGAGAGGGATGCAAACACACACATAGACAGAAGAAGAGAAATTGAGAGAGACAGAAGAGAGAAACAAATAAAGTAAGAGATTGAGACAGACAGAGAAGTAGAGAGAAATAAGTAATGTGTGGGAGTGGGAGTGAGATGTATAGAGGCAGACAGAGAGAGAGAGAGAGCCAGTTTCACTGATTGGTGAGATTTCCCATATCCATGGTATTGATATGGTGTTAAAGGTCAGACTGAGCACATCTTTCGTTTCAGCAGCAAAAATACAAATGTGTAAATTACACAGAGTGAGATCAGACAGTACGCTCCATGTGAGAATGCATAACGTCAAAGAAATGCTCAGGAAGTTGTCACTAACACTGCCCTTATCATGTGTTGTCAATGATCCCCAATTATATAAAGACTTAAAAAACAGTGTGTTACCACTGCTGGGAGACCTGACCTGAAACAAAACTCAAAATGACGAGTGAAATTAGGGGCATATGGGAAAAAGGCCCTGAGTTATCATTACTTTCATAAATCACTAGTTTGGTCTCAGCTGGAGTTTTGTGCTCTTTGCTGGACATTCCACTCCAGGAAGAATGTGAAAGTATTTGAAACAGTGCAGAAAGATGAATGAAAATGGTTTTAGGAATTTAATAGAATTCATTCATGACTGTAGAAAATGCTGGCCAGGTCGCCATTTATTACCCATCCCAATTGCCCAGAGGGTATTTAAGACCACATTGCTGTGGTGCTGAAGTCATATACACCCAGACCAGGTAGGGAAGGCAGTTTTACTTTTCTAAAGAACATTAATGCTCTAATTTTTAAATATAGTAATCAACAAATCCATCGTTGCCATTAGACTTTCTTTTATTGAATTAAAGTTTCACTTCATGTGTCATGTAGGATTCAAACTCAGGTTCCAGAACACTAGCCTGGGGTTCTGGATTACTAGTCTAATGACATTACGACTACTCCGCAACCTCCCACTCCAGATGTTAAGCTGCAATCCAGTAGATAGAGCTGGAACTGTTTGTCTTGGGCCAGAGATTTATTGGACTATTTCAAATCACAATGGGCCTGGACAGAAGGGTGAGGGAGAGATTGTTTCCAGTGCTGGAAATGTTGGGAACCAGAGAACGCCTATTTAAAGTGCATTTTACATGACATGAGAAGAAGCATTTTCATGCAGCAAGTGCTAAGGATGTGGAATGTGATGCTTGAGGGTGTGGAGGAGGCAGGTTCAATCAAGGCTTTCAAAACAGAGATTGGACAATTATCTAAAAACATCAAAATTTTTAAAGCTAAAGGGAAAAGGTGTGTGAATAAGTAACTTGTGAGATGTGTTTGCAGAGAGCAAGTATAGACGCCCTGTACTGAATGGCCTCTTTCTGTGTTGAACCATTCTCCATTTCAACATAACTCCCAGAGAGTATGTTTGTACAGTGCAAGAATTCTCCTGTTTGGAAAATGCAGGTGAATGACATACCAGTCAATTGACTGAATTGAATGGTATATTCAATTCAATTGAATTGAATACCAGTCAATTGAATGGATTAAATAAGCAGTTAGTTGGAAAGTACTCTCTTATACTGGCAGCCAATGTTAAAGTCTCAGGAGCATCACATTGTCCTTTCCACTGATAGTGCTCAAATGCCACATTACACATTACTGTCTTGAAACTTAATGTGGCTCTCTCCAACTGAAAAGTCTTGACCAGTGTGAAATAAGGTACTGCAATTCTGATTTTGGTTTTTATTCTGATCTTTCTATTGTTCCTTCTGTTTTGACCTTAATATTCTCACACTGAAAGGTGCTGAGTAGCTCCTGTGAACCCCACAGGGGGAGTCTTTCACTTTACAAGCTCTGGTTTGTTATGGTTGGACTCCTGCCTGAGAAGGCAGTTCCCCGCAGCTCCTGCCTATGATCGGGCACTGTTTCAATCGTTTGAGGAGGTTGGCTGAGTTACACAGGCAGTTCAAAGCAGCAGTCAGCATTCCCAGCTCTCACATTCCCTACTCCTTTGATAGATTTCCAATCCCATTTGTTGACAAAAACCCATCTAGTTCCATCTTCAAAGCTAGAGGAGCTGGGGTTGTTCTCCTTAGAGCAGAGATGTGCATGGGGAAATTTAATACCACGATTTAAAACCATGGCAGGTTTCACTCAAGTAAAAAAAGAGTAAGTGATTCCATGGACAGAAGTGGTAATAACCACTGGGCACAGAGGGGTAGAATCAGCTTTTGGGGGATGGGCTTGAATTGCCAAAATCAGATGAAGATTCATTGGATGCCATGCTCAATGCCTTTCTGCCTTCTAGAGTGGACAGCACTCATGGGGAACCACTTAAAGGCTTCCTCTCCCTCAGCTGATATTTTCTTGTGAGTAGACAGGTTCACATCTCAGAGGGAGACTGCTGAATAAGCCTGGTACCCTCTGTATGGGCTCCGTGGGAGGGACAGGGGGCGCTGGGTCTGTAATTTGGCAAAACTTTAGCCCATGAAAGAGACAATTTTTTTATTCATGGAATGCGGACTTTGCTGGTGAGCCTGTCTTTATTATCCATTCCTTAACTTGCTTGAAAAAGATGGTGATGAACTGCTTTCAGAACTGTTGCATTTCTTATCACCCACAGTGCTGTTTGGAAGAATGTTGCAAAACATGTGATCTAGTGACAATGAAGGAACAGTGTTATATTTTCAAGTCAGGATGGTGAGTGGCTTGGAGGGGAACCTACAGATGGTGGTGTTCCCATATATCTGCTGCCCCTTTGTTCTAGATGGAAGTAGTCATGGGTTTGGAAGATGCTGTGTGAAGATCTTTGGTGAATTCCTGCAGTGTATCTTGTAGATAATACACACTGCTGCTACTGAGTGTCGGGAGGGAGTGCATTTATGTTTGTGGATGTGGTGCCAATCAAGATGGCTGCTTTGTCCTAGATGCGTCAAGCATCTTGAATGGTGTTGGGATTGCAACCATTCAGCCAAGGGGGGAGTATTCCATTACACTCCTGACTTGTGCCTTGTAGATAGTGGACAGATTTTGGGGAGTCAGGAGGTGAGTTACTTACTGCAAGGTTCCTAGCCTCTGACCTGCTTTTGTAGCACTGTGTTTATATAGTGAGTCCTATTCACTTTTGTGTAAATGATAATCCTCAGAATGTTAATAGCGGGAGATTCAGTGATGGTATTGCCACTGAATGTCAAGCATCAGTGGTTACATTCAGTTTTAGATTAGATTCCCTACAGTGTGGAAACAGGCCCTTCTGCCCAACCAGTCCACACCGACCCTCCGAAGAGTAACCCACACAGACCCATTTCCCTCTGACTAATGCACCAAACACTATGGGCAATTTAGCATGGCCAATTCACCTGACCTGCACATCTTTGGACTGTGGGAGGAAACCGGAGCACCCGGAGGAAACCCACTCAGACACGGGGAGAACGTGCAAACTCCACACAGACAGTCGCCCAGGGCTGGAATCGAACCTGGGACCGTGGTGCTGTGAGGCAGCAGTGCTAACCACTGACCTACCGTGCCACCCCTAAACCTTTCTTTGAAATAGTTATTGCCAGTATGGCATGAATATCATTTACCATTTACCAACCAAATTTGAGATATTAGGAGAAAGTGAGGACTGCAGATGCTGGAGATCAGAGCTGAAAAATGTGTTGCTGGAAAAGTGCAGCAGGTCAGGCAGCATCCAAGGAGCAGGAGAATCGACGTTTCGGGCATAAGCCCTTCTTCAGGGATGAGGAAGGTGTGCCAAGCAGGCTAAGATAAAAGGTAGGGAGGAGGGACTTGGGGGAGGGGCGTTGGGAATCCGATAGAGGTTAAGGTGAGGGTGGTAGGCCGGAGAGGGGGTGGGGGCGGAGAGGTCAGGAAGAAGATTGCAGGTTAGGAAGGTGGTGCTGAGTTCGAGGGTTGGGACTGAGACAAGGTGGAGGGAGGGGAAATGAGGAAACTGGAGAAATCTGTATTCATCCCTTGTGGTTGGAGGGTTCCTAGGTGGAAGATGAGGCGCTCTTCCTCCAGGCGGCGTGTTGCCATGGTCTGGCGATGGAGGAGGCCAAGGACCTGCATGTCCTTGGCGGAGTGGGAGGGGGAGTTAAAGTGTTCAGCCACAGGGCGGTTGGGTTGGTTGGTGCGAGTGTCCCAAGGTGTTCTCTGAAACGTTCCGCAAGTAGGTAGCCTGTCTCCCCAATGTAGAGGAGGCCACATCATGTGCAGCGGATGCAGTAAATGATGTGTGTGGAGCTGCAGGTGAATTTGTGACGGATATGGGAGGATCCCTTGGGGCCATGGAGGGAAGTGAGGGGGGAGGTGTGGGCGCAAGTTTTGCATTTTCAGCCATGGGGCAGTTGGGTTGGTTGGTGCAAGTGTCCCAGAGGTGCCGAACAACCCAGATGGCCTCCTTCTTCAAAGACCGCAATTTCCCCTCAGACGTGGTTGATGATGCTCTCCATCACAAGTCATCCACTTCCCGCTCCTCTGCCCTTGAACCCTGCCCCTCCAACCGTCACCAGGACAGAACCCCACTGGTCCTCACCTACCACCCCACCAACCTCCAGATACATCGTATCATCCTTCGTCACTTCCGCCACCTCCAAACAGACCCCACCACCAAGGATATATTTCCCTCCCTCTCCAACAGCATTCCAGAAAGACCACTCCCTCTGCGACTCCCTTGTCAGGTCCTCACCTCCCATCAACCCAACCTCCACTCCTGGCACCTTCCCCTGCAACTGCACCTCTCCCACCTCTATCACTTAACAAGGCCCAACTGACACACCCTGGTACCTTAACCCTCACTTATTTTACTTTACTTTACTTGCTTTGAGGACACATGACCAGTGATGTAGGACTTATCTTTCTACCAAAATCCCCATAGCTTCCAAACACATAAAAGGGAATGATTTTTGGGGAACATAATGAAAGAGCAGTATCTCTGAGCGGGTACAGGATTAATGGGCTGAATGGTCTCCTTCTGTTTGATTTGATGATTAATTAAGAAACATAATGGCTCATGTTTAAGTTCTGTCACAATCAAAATCTTATTTGGGTCCAATTTGTTCAAACCTTTCATAATTTTCAACATTTCTATTATATCCGCCCTCAGCCTTTGTTGTTCGAGACAGAACAAATCCAAAGGCCATCAGAGGCAACTTCCTCGTTGTGAAAACCTCAGGTCCTGGCTGCTCAAATTTACCAAGATAAAAATACCTCGCCCTTTTCATCTAAAATTCCTCAATTTTAGAAAGCCATAATATCGATGGACCAATGAACTATATTTTAATTATTGTCAAAATGGACATTCAATATTCACCTTTCATGGACTAAAATGGTTTTAAAAGAGAGGACATTGCTGACTTAAAATGGCTGCTGTGATCAACAGCAAAGTCCAGGAAAGCCACATGGAGTACATGAAACCAATTGCCTTGGAATTACCATTTTAATCAAGAGACATTGAAACTCAGAGAGGCATCAACAAGTTCATGTCTCCTGTCTTAGCCACACTTGCATGATAACTTCACCTATTGGAAATGATAGGTTATCTCATGTCACCTCGTTGTAACAATCTATGTTGGAATGGAACAGTGACACCATAATCCACAAAGGAACAGTCTATCTGCAGTAGTCTCAAGCAACAAAGGGAAGATAAAGTTAATGGACTAATAGCAGCAAGAACCTTTCTCTCTCTCTCTCTCTCACTCACTCACTCACTCACTCCCCACCTTTCTCAATACCACAAACAAACACTAAAAGAACTTGCAATAAGCCATTGTCCACCAAAACACCAAGGTTCTCTGCGAGTTTGAGGAAACAAGGCAAAAGAAAAATTTTTGGCTCTCAAGTTTAACTCTCAAAACTCGAGGACTCTAAACATTTACCTCCCTGACTCTATAATCATCATCCTCGCCACTTCTTCTCAGGTTATTCCCCACATTGTAAACATGTGTTTGATGATATGTTGTTTTATTTTTCTTGAGGCTCATTGTCATAAAAACTTCACTTCCTTTCACTGAAAAAAATGTTAAATAAAGTTAAAAGAAAAGTAAAAATATTTGTTACAACCAGCTGAGAGGGGGATAAAAGAGAGAGGAGCCAATCACTTCATGTCACCTAGTTGTAACAAATCAGTGCAGAGAGGAATTCTAGACAAACTCTTAGTGGCAGTGCAATGATATCCTAGTGGGATAATTTTAATGTTCTGGTACTTATTTTTAGTTTAGTGTGAAAAATGTCCTTCCAAATGTTAAACTTCAATTTTGTTTGAAATGCTGAAGCAAGGTCTATATTGGAACCTCCTGACCCGAGGAAGTTGAACGCCTGGCAGTCACTACCTTGAATACCTTCTTTAACATCAGCCTGGGGCTTACAGCTACGTGTAACTGTAACTGCTAACTGAAGGTTAACCCTCAACACTAACCTTTGACCTGTCATTAACAGAGTCGAGGGGATGGTGGGAGGCTCATAACTTTTTAATCTGGCTGAAGGGTTTGGAAAATGTGCCTTGTCAGATCCCCGATGTTAGTAATTACAGTGATTACAAGACCCATGGGGGTGAAGGGTATTTGCTATTTCAGCGAGCTGATTAATGGCCTCTCTCACTTTGTCATCCGTGCTTCATCAATACCATGTCTGACCCACATAGACACTGACTATAGCTGGACATTTTCCCTGAATGAGTGAGTGGCTAAGGTCTTTGTAATGTTACAGACAATTTGAGGGTTTGAACGCTGCACCACGAAATGTTTTTGTGTTCCTGTGCAGTTATGAATCATAAAGCTTTCCATAAAATTGCACCAGTATGGTTCCACTCGGAGACAAGGACATTAGAAAAACATACCTTGTGCTGAGCCAATAATCCCATTTAAAATATATAATCTGCAGGGTAGACTGCGGTGCAATGATAATGTCAGTGGAAAATGATCCTGAACCCCGGTTAAAAATCTTGAGACTAGTTTCGAATTCTACCATAGCAAAAGTGAAAATTGAATTCAATAAAAGTCTTTTAAAGTTTAATGATTGTCACTGCTGATTGTTGTAAAAATCATTTTCACTATTGAACCTCAGGGAAGGAAACTGATGTCTTGACCTGGTCAGGCCTATATCAGAAACTATGGCAACCTGCACCCTCCTTCTGTATGCACCCTCCTATGCTCCTGTCCTTTAGCTCTGGTTCTTCAATGCTCCTATGCCAACTTAGTGCCAAACATGTCTCCCACCTTATGCCCTTTCACCTCCATGTCAACTCACCTGTATCTACCAGGGCAGATATCAGGGCCCATGTGCAGATTGGAAACATGAAGTCCTATGAAAGGAACTAAGTCCATTATAGACCACACCCTGCTGGAAACAGTCATTCTCATTCATATCAATGGATGAAAATAGTTGCGCGCACCATTTTCCACAGATTTTTGTTTCTCTCCTGCCAATGGTTTGGGGTAAATTTAGGAAAAGCACATGGAAATTCAAGACAATATCCCTGTCTGTACTAGACAAAAGTGAGGACTGTGGATGGTGGAGATCAGAGTCGAGATTAGAGTGGTGCTGGAAAAGCACAGCAGGTCAGGCAGCATCCGAGGAGCAGGGCAATCGACGTTTCGGGCAAAAGCCCTTCATCAGGAATGAGGAATGATGAAAGGCTTTTGCCCGAAATGCCGATTTTCCTGCTTCTCGGATTCTGACTATCCCTGTCTATACTTCCTATTCCAGGGATATATTAATTTCTATCATTATGTGAAGGTATCAAGGAATACCTAAGATGGGCAATTGATTTACAGTCTAGTCATCATCCAATTAAATGTTTGAATTGCCTACTCCTCTTGCCTGGCAAATTTCAAGCAACTGTCATATTACTGAACTTTTCTCTCCATATAAACTGAGGAACACTTTCAATTTTGCAGTGGTCTAGAACAGCCTCAGTAAATACTGAAAATTCAGGTTGGTTGATTTATCAGCTTCTTACAAAAGTCCTCTCCCCTCCCAGAATTGCACAAGAGTGTGATTGCAGATTTTACGCTCGAGTTTCATGATGTAGTGCTTAGCCTCCAAGCAATTCGTTGTTAACATTGCGAGAAGGTCACGTGAGACTTATGTTAACATTGTGAGTTTTTTCATTCTGAATGTTTTTGACTGTTTTAGAATGTTGCTATTGTGCATTTGTATGTCATCTTTCAATGAATGAGTGATGTACCCGAAAATGCATTTCTATTTGGACAGCAAAAATATTTGGAATTGAAATTGATTGGATTGTTTCAGCTACTATGATGAAATTTATCACACCTGTGAAATTCTGGGCAGTGTTTTCAGAGCAGATTGTTTGACATGGATTGCCCCGAAATCTTCTCAGTGAGGTGGAACATTTTAATAAGAAGGTTCTTTTGCTCAGCCTTATACTTACAGAAAATCTTCACTTGTTTATTGTTGAGTTTGCCCAATGTAATTAACAAGATTGAGCTGATTGTTGAAGAGTGTTAATTTAATTGCATTCATAGAATCCCTACAGTGTAGAAACAGGGTATTCGGCCCAACAAATCCACACCGACCATCCGAAGAATATCCCACCCAGATCCATTCCTCTACCCTATTAATCTACATTTCGCGTGTTTTGAGAAGATTTGTAGCTCAAGTTGAGGTTCTGGATGTAGGTTTGCTCGCTGAGCTGGAAAGCTTGTTTACAGATGCTTCATTACTATACTAGGCAACATCATCAGTGAGCTTCCAAATGAAGCATGCTTTTTATTTATATTTTTTTATTTCCTCAAGTTGGTGATGCCATTTCCTGTGGTGACATCATTTCCTATGGTGATGTCATTTTCTGTTGTTTTTCTCAGGGGGTGGTAAATGGGATCCAAGTCAATCTGTTTGTTGAGACAGTTCCGGTTGGATTGTCATGCTTCTAGGAATTCTCGTGCATGTCTCTGTTTGGCTTGTCTTAGGGTGGATGTGTTGTCCCAGTTGAAGTGGTGTCCTTCCTCGCCTGTATGTAAGGATATTAGTGAGAGAGGGTCATGTCTTTTTGTGGCCAACTGATGCTCATGTATCCTGGTGGCTAGTTTTCTGCTTGTTTGTCCAATGTAGTGTTTGTTACAGTCCTTGCATGGTGTTTTGTAAATGACATTAGTTTTGCTTGTTGACTGTATAAGGTCTTTCAAGTTCATTAACTGCTGTTTTAGAGTGTTGGTGGGTTTGTGGGCTACTATGATGCCAAGAGATCGAGTAGTCTGGCAGCCATTTCCGAAATATCTTTGACGTTGGGGAGAGTGGCTTGGATTTCTGGACGTGTTTGACAGTGTGGTGCTCTCTCAGCACTGACTCTCCCACAGTGCGGCACTCCCTCAGCACTGATCCTCCGACATTGTGGTACTCCATCAGCACTGACCTCCTAACAGTATGGCTCTCTCTCAGCACTGACCCTCTTGTGGCACTCCCTCAGTACTGATTCTCTCACAATGCGGCATTCCTTCAGCACTGACCTTCAGACAGTGCAGCACCCCATCACCATTGATTCTCTGACCGTGTGGAACACCCTTAGCATTCACCCTTGATATT
Source organism: Chiloscyllium plagiosum (assembly GCF_004010195.1). Classification (NCBI taxonomy): domain Eukaryota; kingdom Metazoa; phylum Chordata; class Chondrichthyes; order Orectolobiformes; family Hemiscylliidae; genus Chiloscyllium; species Chiloscyllium plagiosum. The sequence goes on along the minus strand of NC_057744.1, from coordinate 36,856,895 downwards.
GAACCTCCAACAGCGTGGAACTCCCTCAGCACTGACCCTCTGACAGTGCGGCACTCCCTCAGCACTGACCCAGTGACAGTGCGGCACTCCTTCACCACTGACCCTCTGACAGTGCGGCACTCCTTCACCACTGACCCACATGATGGTCTGCTGTACCTAGATCTCAGCAACCGGAAATGGGCCTCAGTCAGCTCCTGCCTGCTTTGTAGCACCCGGCACAGCTGAGCTCTGTCATGGACAGGGAGAGCTCCCTCCTCCTCCTCCTCCATGTTCCCATCCTCCACCTCCTTGGAAAATGACTCAGTGTCCATTACATCAGCTCATTGCCTGCTCCGATTGTGTAGGGCACAGCACACCAGGACGATGCAGCACACTCTGCCCAGACTGTATGGAGGACACCCACCTCCCTTCCCCTCCCCCCCTCCCCAGACCGGTCCAAGCATTGGGACCATATCTTCAGCAGCTCCATCGACTGCTCCGTCATGGCCCTGCTCAAAGGATGTGACCAACTTGGTGAAGGTACCATTCTGGCTGAGGGACCAGCACATTCCATTAAAAGGGGGCGTCAGCTCCACTCTGACCACCTTCCCATCCCAGAGCCACATTGATCCTGAAAGTTCCCATTACATTCAGTCCTGACCATCACTACACTCAAACGGCAGATGGTGAAGTGAGGTTCCTCTCCCAGCACAGCCCCTTTGGAAGTTTCACAATCAGTGGGTCGTTATTGGCCAGCAATTACCTCTTTTTTAATTCACTGCTGCTAACGTGAGCATCATTGAGATGGCAATGTTAGATTTACACTTAACAGTGACATGGGGCAAATCACCTTCATTCAGCATTTGAAGCCTAAATACACTTACTCTGCATTCCAAATGGGCGATGAAACCATCACAAACATGTATTTGCAACTTTGGCTTTTGGTGGCTTGGGCAACATTCTATCAACTATTTACAAACTTAAACCTAGCATGAAGTCCACATTGTTGGATCTCTCTGCAGTGTCTCACCATCTTTACTACTGGCATGATCCAGTCTTTATATATTTGAGCATTAACTTGTTTTTACATTTTTGTACCTAGGTACTTGTACCGAAGATGGTGCCATGTGTGGCGTCATTGAAAACTTTTCACAGTACTCCTGTGCTTCTGTATTTGAGTACGTCACAATAAAATTTAAATCTCTACTCTGTTTCTCCTCCTGGATCATTGCTTTTACACCATATTTACGTCTTCCACATTTCTGTCCAAAATCTCTCTTTCCCAGGGATGCCTTTTTTTTTTGTCAGTTGCACCAATCTTCCCAATCCTGTTCATAAATCCTTTAGCGATCTTTGAGAATCTATTTTCACTTGCAGCCTGTAAATCAATGTTTCAGTTGTCAAAGAAAGTCAGCTGATTGTTCACATCCTCTTCCTGGGTATGTGGCTAGTTCTCCATCTTTATAATGGTTGTCTTCTCATTGATAGTAAAACAATCCTGTCTCATCATCTTCTCTTATTCTCCAAGCTACCTTTCACTGTAGCCCTCACTGGAGCCACATATTGCTTATTGAATGAATGAATGTCGACTCTTCACTTGTTATTTCTGAGCTTGTCCAGTTTCCTCATGTTTTCTTACTATTGTAGACCAGGGTATGTAGACTTCTGTCTCCTCAGTAAAGTTGTTGTCCTGATGCTCTTGTTATTCCATTGAAATTTGTGATGATTTGTCTGTTATGATTTTAAACTTACTCTGAATGTATCCTGTTCAAATGTGGCATCTCATTCACCTTAATCAGAATCTTTATATCCTTGGTGACGTTTTTGCAATTTATTTCATTATCATCAGCATTACAAATGGATTATGATCTATTTCTATCGACGTTGCAACTCTAGGATTAAATCAGAAGATTTTTGACATGCCCATGAGTTGCAAGTATTTCTTCTTCAATCACAGTATTCCATTGTCGACTTTCTGTAAACATAATAAACCCATCCCGTTTCTGCACTGTCTTGGATTTCGAAAGACACTGCCTGCTAGCCCAATTGGTGATGCATCAGCATCATAATGAGCTCAAGTTTCTGATGAGATGATCTTGTAGACTTCTATAAGAGCCCCCTCAGCCTTGTGTGATCTAAAGAACAAAGTCCCAGCTTGTCAAACTTCTCCCTATTCCTCAGACTGCTGAGTCCTGGCAACATCCTTGTAACTTTCTTCTGCACTCTTTTGTGATCAAGGTCCTGCTGCAAATTTCTGATAATCTTCCTTACTGTCCACAATACTGCCTCTTTTAGTCTCATCTGCAAACTCACCAGACCAAAGGGGTAGCCATTGGCACACGTATGGGCCTCAGCTATGCCTGTCTCTTTGTTGGCTACGTAGAGCAGTTGATCTTCCGTAATTACACCGGCACCACACCCCACCTCTTCCTCCGCTACATTGATGACTGCATTGGCGCCACCTCGTGCTCCCGTGAGGAGGTTGAGCAATTCATCAACTTCACCAACACATTCCACCCTGACCTTAAATTTACCTGGACCATCTCTGACACCTCCCTCACCTTCCTGGATCTCTCCATCTCCATCAGTGACAAACGACTTGACACCGACATTTTCTACAAACCCACCGACTCCCACAGCTACCTGGATTACACCTCTTCCCACCCTACCTCTTGCAAAAATGCCATCCCGTATCCCCAATTCCTCCGCCTCCGCCGTATCAACTCCCAGGAGGAGCGGTTCCACCATAAAACACACCAGATGGCCTCCTTCTTTACAGACCGCAATTTCCCTTCCCACGTGGTTAAAGATGCCCCCCAACGCATCTCATCCACATCCCGCACCTCCGCCCCCAGACCCAACCCCTCCAACCGCAACAAGGACAGAACGCCCCTGGTGCACACCTTCCACCCTACCAACCTTCGCATAAACCAAATCATCCGCCGACATTCCCGCCACCTCCAAACAGACCCCACCACCAGGGATATATTTCCCTCCCCACACCTTTC
>NC_057744.1:36850389-36853530 GCF_004010195.1 Chiloscyllium plagiosum | reverse complement strand
TCCTTTTCCACCTATCCACTCCACCCTCTCCTCCCTGACCTATCACCTTCATCCCCTCCCCTTCTAGCTTATCTCTCCACACTTCAGGCTCACTGCCTTTATTCCTGATGAAGGGCTTTTGCCCGAAACATCGATTTCGAAGCTCCTTGGATGCTGCCTGAACTGCTGTGCTCTTCCAGCACCACTAATCCAGATCTTGTTTCCAGCATCTGCAGTCATTGTTTTTACCTGCAAATTTACTCATCATGCCTTGAACATTCTCATCCAAATCATTGATATAGATTACAAACAGTAATGGGCCCAGCACTGACCCCTGAGGCACTCCTCTAGCCACAGGCCTCCAGTCTGACAAGCATCCTTCCCCTATTACCCTCTGCTTCCTACCATCAAGCCTATTGTGTATCCAATTTGCTAGCTCTCCCTGGAGTCTATGCAATCTAACATTCCAGAGCAGCCAATCATATGATTACCGTGTCTCCTTCCAGCTTCGTACTTACTTCCCTCTTGTTGATGATCCCGCACCCTGCCAAACTAGCTTAAAGCCTCCCTTGTAGCACTTATCAAAGGTCTTACTGAAATCAATATAGACTACGTCTACCGCCCTGCCCCTGTCAATCTTCCTAGTCACGTCATCAAAGAACTTTAATAAATTTATGGGTCATGATCTTTCATGCACTACACTTTTCCTAATCAAACCCTGTCTTTCCAAATGCATTTATATCTTATCCCTCAGAATCTTCTCAAGTAACTTACACACCACAGATTTTAAGCTTACTGGTTTCTAGTTTCTGGGCTTTTCTTTGCAACCTTTCTTGAATAGTGACACAAAATTCACTACCGTCTAAACTTCCAAGACCTCACCCATGGCTAATGATGATGCAAAAATATCAGCCAGGGCCCCATAATTTCTTCTCTAGCAGTGTTCTTGGATATACCTGGTCAGGGCGAGGAGATTTATCCACCTTCATACATTCTAATACATCCAACACCTCCTCTGTTGTGATATGGACTGTCCTCAAGGTATCACCAATAACCTCCCCAAGTTCCCCAGTCTTCATGTCTTTCTCCACAGTAAACACAGAGGAGAAATATTCATTGAGATCTCACCCATCTCCTGCAGTTCTACCCGTACATGTCCATTTTGGTCCTTGAGGGGCCCTATTCTCTCTCCAGATATTCTTTTTCCTTTAATATACTTAAAGAACCTCTTTGGATTCACCCTAATCTTCTCAGTCAAGGCCATTTCGTGCCCCCTTTTTGCCCTCCTGATTTCCTCCTTCAATAAACTCCTGAATCCCCTTTATACCTCTGGGGATTCCCTTGATCCCAGCTTCCTGTACCTGAGCCGTACGTTAAGGACCAAAGAACAACGAAAATTACAGGACAAAAACAGGCCCTTCAGCCCTCCAAGCCTGCACCAATCCGGATCCTCTATCTAAACCTGTCACCACTTTCTAAGGATTTGTATCCCTCTGCCCCCTGCCCATTCATGTATCTGTCTAGATACATCTTAAATGAGATGCGATCATGCCTGCCTCTACCACCTCCAATGGCAACATGTTTCAGGTACCCACTATCCTCCGTGTGAAGAACTTTCCACACATATTTCCCTTAAAATTATTCCCTCTCACCTTGAACTTGTGACCCCTAGTAATTGAGTCCCCCACTCTGGGGAAAAAAGCTTCTTGCTATCCACCCTGTCTATACCGCTCATGATTTTATAGACCACAATCAGGTCCTCCCCTCAAACTCTGTCTTTCTAATGAAAATAATTCTAATCTACTCAACCTCTCTTCATAGCTTGCACCCTCCATACCAGGCAACATTCTTGTGAACCTCCTCTGCACCGTCTCCAAAGCATCTACACTTTTTTGGTAATGTGGCAACCAGAACTGTACACAGTATTCCAAATGTGGTGAAACCAAAGTCTTATACACTGTAAGATGACCTGCCAACTCTTGTACTCAATACCCTGCTCAATGAAGGAATGCATGCCGTATGCCTCTTGACCACTCTATTGACCTGCGTTGCCACCTGCAGGGAAAAATGAACCTGAACACCCAGATCTATCTGCACATCAATTTTCCCCAGAACTTTCCTATTTACTGCATAGGTGGCTTTTCAACTGGATCTGTCAAAATGCATCATATTTGCCCGGATTGAACTCCATCTGCCTTTTCTCTGCCCAACTCTCCAATCTATCTATATTCTGCTGTATTCTCTGACAGTCCCCTTCATTATCTGCTACTCCGGGCGGCACGGTGGCACAGTGGTTAGCACTGCTGCCTCACAGCGCCAGAGACCCGGGTTCAGTTCCCGCCTCAGGGAAGTTTGAGTGGAGTTTGCACGTTCTTCCCGTGTCTGCGTGGGTTTCCTCCGGGTGCTCCGGTTTCCTCCCACAGTCCAAAGATGTGCAGGTCAGGTGAATTGGACATGCTAAATTGTCCGTAGTGTTAGTTAAGGGGTAAATGTAGGGGTATGGGTGGGTTGTGCTTCGGCGGGTCGGTGTGGACTTGTTGGGCCGAAGGGCCTGTTTCCACACTGTAAGTAATCTAATCTAATCTAATCTTAGTGTCATCTGCAAACTTGCTAATCAGACCGTCTATACCTTCCTTCAGATCATTTATGCTTATCACAAACAGCAGTGGTCCTAACACAGTCCCTGTGGAACACCACTGGTCACAGGTCTCCATTTTGAGAAACTCCCTTCCACTACTACTCCCTGCATCCTGCTGCCCAGCCAGTTCTCCAACCATTCAGCTAGTACACCCTGAACCCCATGTGACTTCAATTTCACTATCAGCCTACCTTGGAGAACCTTATCAAACTTCTTACTGAAGTCCATGTATATAACATCTACAGCCCTTCCCTCATCAATCAACTTTGTCACTTCCTCAAAAAATTCTATTAAGCTAGTGAGACATAACTTTCCCTGCACAAAACTATGTTACCTATCACTGATTAGCTCATTTTCTTCCAAACGAGAATAGATCTAAGGTGAGGTGCCGGAAGACTGGAGGTTGGCTTACGTGGTGCCACTGTTTAAGAAGGGTGGTAAAGACAAGCCATGGAACTATAGACCGGTGAGCCTGACCTCAGTCGTGGGCAAGTTGTTGGAGGGAATCCTGAGGAACAGGATGT
>NC_057744.1:36840121-36840691 GCF_004010195.1 Chiloscyllium plagiosum | reverse complement strand
TGGGTCACGGGGATCAGGACTGGGTCGCAGGTATCAGGTCTGGTTCACAGGAATGAGGACTGTGACACAGGGATCATACTGGGTCACAGGGGTCAGGACTGCATTACGGGAATCAGGACTGCAACACGGGGATCAGGACTAGGTTACAGGGATCAGTACAGGTTCACGGGAATCAGGACTGGATCACAGTGATCAGGACTGGGTCACGGGAATCAAGACTGGGTCACGGGGATCAGGACTGGGCAACGCGAATCAGGACTGGGTCACGGGGATCAGGACTGGGTCACGGGGATCAGGACTGGGTCACGGGGTTTAGGACGGGGCCACAGGGATCAGGTCTCGGTCACGGGAATCAGGACAGGGTCACGGGAATCAGGAATGGGTCCCTGGGATCAGGACTAGGTCACAGGGATCAGGAGTGGGTCAAAGGGATCAGGACTAGGTCACAGGGATCAAGACTGGGTCACGGGGATAAGGACTGGGTCACAGGGACCAGGACGAGGTCACAGGGATCAGATTGGGGCACAGGGATCAGGACTGGGTCACGGGGATCAGGACTGGGTCACGGGG
>NC_057744.1:36837469-36839926 GCF_004010195.1 Chiloscyllium plagiosum | reverse complement strand
CAGTGATCAGGACAGGTTCACAGGAATCAGGACTGGGTCACAGGGTTCAGGACTGGGTCATGGTAATCAGGACAGTGTCATGGGAATCAGGACTGGATCACAGGGATCAGTACTGGGTCACTGGGATCAGGACTGGGTCACGGGTATCAGGGCTAGATCACAGGGATCAGGACTGGGTCATGGGGATCATGACAAAGTCACAGGGATCAGGACAGGATCACGGGAATCAGGACTGGGTCACAGGGATCAGGACTGGATCATGGGAATGAGGACAGGGTCACAGGGATCAGGACTGGGTCACAGGGATCAGGACTGGGTCACGGAAATCAGGACTGGGCCACAGGAATCGGGAAAAGGTCACAGGGATCAGGACTGGGTCGTGGGGATCAGGACTGAATTACGGGAACCAGGACTGTGACATGGCGATCAGGTCTAGGTTACAGGGATCAGGAACATGGCGATCAGGTCTAGGTTACAGGGATCAGGACTGGGTCACGCGAATCAAGACTGGGTCACAGGGATCAGGACTCGGTCACGGGAATCAGGACTGTGTCACAGGAATCAGGACCGGGTCACAGGGATCGGGACTAGGTCACAGGGATCGGGACTGTGTCACAGGGTTCATGACTGGGTAACAGGGATCAGGACTGGGTCACGGGAATCAGGACTGTGTAACGGGAATCAGTACTGGGTCACAGGGATCGGGGCTAGGTCACAGGGATCGGGTCTGTGTCTCAGGGATCAGGACTGGGTCACAGGGGTCAGGACTGCATCATGCGAATCAGGACTGCGACACGGGGATCAGGACTAGGTTACAGGGGTCAGGACTGCATCACGGGGATCAGGATTGGTTCACAGGAATCAGGACTGGATCACAGGGATCAGGACTGGGACACAGGAATCAAGACTGGGTAACGGGGATCAGGACTGTGTCACAGGAATCAGGACTGAGTAACAAGGATCAGGACTGGGGAACACGGATCAGGACTGGCTCACGGGAAACAGGACTGGATCACAGTGATCAGGACTGGGTCACAGGGATCAGGAGTGGGTCGCGGGAAACAGGACTTGGTCACAGGGTTCAGGACTGGGTCACGGGAAACAGGACTGGATCACAGTGATCAGGACTGGGTCACAGGGATCAGGACTGGGTCGCGGGAAACAGGACTTGGTCACAGGGATCATGACTGGGTCACGGGAAACAGGACTGGATCACAGTGATCAGGACTGGGTCACAGGGATCAGGACTGGGTCGCGGGAAACAGGACTTGGTCATGTGCAAGATAGGGGACTCTGCGACCCCCCATCAGGCACTCTGCTTTCCTTCCCAAGAACAAAGACACGGAGGAGCTCGTCCAAAACTATTTAACGGGAATAAGGTCTGTGTCACAGGAATCAGGACTGGGTCACGGGAATAAGGTCTGTGTCACAGGAATCAGGACTGGGTTACAGTGATCAGGACAGGGTCACGGGGATCAGGAATGGGTCACAGGGATCAGGACTGGTTCACGGGAATCAGGAGTGGGTCACAGGAATCGGGAAAAGGTCACAGGGATCAGGATTGGGTCACAGGGATCAGGACTGGGTCATGGGGAACAGGACTGCATCACAGGGATCAGGACTGGTTCACGGGAATCAGGACTGGATCACAGGGGTCAGGACTGTGTCACGGGGATCAGGACTGGGCCACGGGGATCAGGACTGGGTCACAGTGATCAGGACTGGGTCACGGGAATATGGACTGGGTCACAGGGATCAGGACTTGGTCACAGGGATCAGGACTGGGTCACTAGAATCAGGACTTGGTCACAGGGATCAGGAATGGGTCATGGTAATCAGGACTGGGCCACGGGGATCAGGACTGGGTCACAGGGATCAGGACTGGTTCACGGGAATCGGGACTAGATCACAGGGATCAGAACTGGCTCACGGGAAACAGGACTGGATCAAAGGGGTCAGGACTGTGTCACGGGGATCAGGACTGGGTCACGGGGATCAGGACTGGTTCACAGGGATCAGGACTGCATCACGGGGATCAGGACTGGGTCACAGGGATCATGACCGCATCACGGGGATCAGGACTGCGACACGGGAATCAGGACTGGGGTCACAGGGATTGGGGCTAGGTCACGGATCAGGACTGCATCACGGGAATCAGGACTGCGACAAGGGAATCAGGACTGTGTCACAGGGGTCATGTCTGGTTCACAGGGATCAAGACTTGGTCATGGGGATCAGGACTGGGTCACAGGATCGGGACTAGGCCACAGGGAGCGGGACTGTGTCACAGGGATCAGGACTGGGTCACGGGAATAAGGACTGGGTCATGGTAATCAGGGCCGGGTCACAGGGATCATAACTGGATCACAGGGATCAGGACTGGGTCACAGGGATCAGGACTGCATCACGGGGATCAGGACTGCGACACGGGGATCAGGACTGGGTCACGGGAGTCAG
>NC_057744.1:36829777-36835232 GCF_004010195.1 Chiloscyllium plagiosum | reverse complement strand
ACTGGGTCACGGGGATCAGGAATGCGTCACTGGGATCAGGACTGGGTCACGGGAATAAGGACAGGGTCACGGGGATCAGGACTAGTTCATGGGAATCAGGACTGGGTCACAGGGATCAGGATAGGGTAACAGGGATCAGGACTAGGTCACTGGAATCAGAACTAGGTCACAGGGATCAGGACTCGTTCATGGGAATCAGGACTGGGTCACAGGGATCAGGACGAGGTCACAAGGATCAGGACTGGGTCACAGGAATCATGACCTGGTCACAGGGATCAGGACAGAGTCACAGGGATCAGGACAGGATCACAGGGGTCATGACTGGGTCACGGGAATCAGGACTGGGGAACAGGGATCAGGACTGGGTCACGGGGACCAGGACAGGGTAACAGGGATCAGGACTAGGTCACGGGAATCAGAACTAGGTCACAGGGATCAGGACTCGTTCATGGGAATCAGGACTGGGTCACAGGGATCAGGACGAGGTCACAAGAATCAGGACTGGGTCACAGGAATCATGACTAGGTCACAGGGATCAGGACAGAGTCACAGGGATCAGGACTGGGTAACAGGAATCAGGACAGGATCACAGGGGTCAGGCCTGGGTCACGGGGATCAGGACAGGGTCACAGGGATCAGGACAAGGTCACAGGAATCAGGACTAGGTCACAGGGATCAGGACTCGTTCATGGGAAACAGGACTGGGTCACAGGGATCAGGACGAGGTCACAGGGATCAGGACAGGATCATGGGAATCAGGACAGGGTCACGGGGATCAGGAATGCGTCACTGGGATCAGGACTGGGTCATGGGAATAAGGACTGGGTCACGGGAATCAGGACTGGGTCACAGAGATCTAGACTGTGTTATGGGGATCAGGACTGGGTCACAGGGATCACGACTGGATCACAGGGGTCAAATCTGGGTCACAGGGATCAGGACTGTGTCACGGGAATCAGGACTGTGTCACGGGGATCAGGACTGGGTCACAGGGATCAGGACTGGATCACTGGGGTCAAATCTGGGTCACGGGGATCAGGACGAGGTCACAGGGATCAGGACTAGGTCACAGGAATCAGGGATTGGTCACAGGGATCAGGACTGGGTCACAGGGATCAGGACTGGGACACGGAGATCAGGACTGGGTCATGGGAAACAGGACTGGGTCGCGGGGATCAGGACAGGGTCATGGGGATCAGGACAGGGTCACGGGGATCAGGATTGGGTCACGGGGATCAGGAAGGTGCCACGGGGATCAGGAATGGATCACAGGGATCAGGACAGGGTCACAGAGAGCAGGACTGGGTCACGGGAATCAGGACTGGGTCACAGGGATCAAGACTGGGTCACGGGGATCAGGACTGGGTCACAGGAATCAGGACTGGGTCACTAGAACCATTAATTGAGCACAGGGATCAGGACTGGGTCACGGTAATCAGGACTGGGTCATGGTAATCAGGACTGGGTCACGGGGATCAGGACTGGGCGACAGGGATCAGGACTGGGTCACGGGAATAAGGACAGGGTCACGGGAATCAGGACTGTGTCACAGGGATCAGGACTAGGTCACGGGGATCAGAACTGGGTCACAGGGATCACGACTGGGTCAAAAGGATCAGGACGAGGTCACAGGGATCAAGACTGTGTCACAGGGATCAGGACTGGGTCAAAGGGATCAGGACTAGTTCACAGGGATCAGGACTGGCTCACGGGAAACAGGACTGGATCACAGGGGTCAGGACTGGATCATGGGGATCAGGACTGGATCACGGGGATCAGGACAGGGTCACGGGAATCAGGACTGGGTCACGGGGATCAGGACTGGGTCACCAGAATCAGGACTGGGTCACAGGGATCAGGACTAGATCACGGGAATCAGGACTGGACCACAGGGATCAGGACAAGGTCACAGGGATCAGGATTGAGGCACAGGGATCATGACTGGGTCACCGGATCACGGCTGGATCACAGGGATCAGGACTGAGTCATGGAGATCAGGACTGGGTCACGGGGATCAGGACTGGGTCGCAGGTATCAGGACTGGTTCACAGGGATGAGGACTGTGACACAGGGATCAGGACTGGGCAGGACGAGATCTCAGGGATCAGGACTGGATCTCAGGGATCATGACTGTGTCCGAGGGTTCAGGACTGCCTCACAGGGATCAGGACTGGGTCACAGGGATCAGGACTGGGTCAGAGGGATCAGGAGTGGGTCATGAGAATCAGGACTTGGTCACGTAGATCACGACTTGGTCACAAAGATCAGGATTAGGTCACAGGGTCAGGACTGGGTCACAGGGATCACAGGGATCATGACTTGGTCACGGGAATCAGGACTGTCTCACAGGGATCAGGACGAGATCTCAGGGATCAGGACTGGATCTCAGGGATCATGACTGTGTCCGAGGGTTCAGGACTGCCTCACAGGGATCAGGACTGGGTCACAGGGATCAGGACTGGGTCAGAGGGATCAGGAGTGGGTCATGAGAATCAGGACTTGGTCACGTAGATCACGACTTGGTCACAAAGATCAGGATTAGGTCACAGGGTCAGGACTGGGTCACAGGGATCACAGGGATCATGACTTGGTCACGGGAATCAGGACTGTCTCACAGGGATCAGGACGAGATCTCAGGGATCAGGACTGGATCTCAGGGATCATGACTGTGTCCGAGGGTTCAGGACTGCCTCACAGGGATCAGGACTGGGTCACAGGGATCAGGACTGGGTCAGAGGGATCAGGAGTGGGTCATGAGAATCAGGACTTGGTCACGTAGATCACGACTTGGTCACAAAGATCAGGATTAGGTCACAGGGTCAGGACTGGGTCACAGGGATCACAGGGATCATGACTTGGTCACGGGAATCAGGACTGTCTCACAGGGATCAGGACGAGATCTCAGGGATCAGGACTGGATCTCAGGGATCATGACTGTGTCCGAGGGTTCAGGACTGCCTCACAGGGATCAGGACTGGGTCACAGGGATCAGGACTGGGTCGCATATATCAGGGCTGGTTCACAGGGATGAGGACTGTGACACAGGGATCAGGACAGGGTCACAGGGGTCAGGACTGCATCACAGGGATCAGGACTGCGACACGGGGATCATGACTAGGTTACAGGGATCAGGACTGGTTCACGGGAATCAGGACTGGATCACAGTGAGGACTGGGTCACGGGAATCAAGACTGGGTCACAGGGATCAGGACTAGATCACGGGAATCAGGACTGGACCACAGGGATCAGGACAAGGTCACAGGGATCAGGATTGAGGCACAGGGATCATGACTGGGTCACGGGATCACGGCTGGATCACAGGGATCCGGACTGGGTCACGGGGAACTGGACTGGATCACGGGGATCAGGACTGGGTCGCACAGATCAGGACTGGGTCACAGGGATCAGGACTGGGTCACGGGAATAAGGACAGGTTTACGGGGATCTGGACTGGGTCACAGGGATCAGGACTAGGTCACAGGATTCAGGACTGGCTCAAAGAGATCAGGACAGTGTCACGGGAATCACGACTGGGTCACAGGGATCAGGACTGGGTCAGAGGGATCAGGAGTGGGTCATGAGAATCAGGACTTGGTCACGTAGATCACGACTTGGTCACAAAGATCAGGATTAGGTCACAGGGTCAGGACTGGGTCACAGGGATCACAGGGATCATGACTTGGTCACGGGAATCAGGACTGTCTCACAGGGATCAGGACGAGATCTCAGGGATCAGGACTGGATCTCAGGGATCATGACTGTGTCCGAGGGTTCAGGACTGCCTCACAGGGATCAGGACTGGGTCACAGGGATCAGGACTGGGTCGCATATATCAGGGCTGGTTCACAGGGATGAGGACTGTGACACAGGGATCAGGACAGGGTCACAGGGGTCAGGACTGCATCACAGGGATCAGGACTGCGACACGGGGATCATGACTAGGTTACAGGGATCAGGACTGGTTCACGGGAATCAGGACTGGATCACAGTGAGGACTGGGTCACGGGAATCAAGACTGGGTCACAGGGATCAGGACTAGATCACGGGAATCAGGACTGGACCACAGGGATCAGGACAAGGTCACAGGGATCAGGATTGAGGCACAGGGATCATGACTGGGTCACGGGATCACGGCTGGATCACAGGGATCAGGACTGAGTCACGGGGATCAGGACTGGATCACGGGGATCAGGACTGGGTCGCAGGAATCAGAATATGGTCACAGGGATCGGTACGAGGTCACAGGGATCAGGACAGGGTCATGGGAATCATCAGGTCTGTGTCACAGGGATCAGGACAGGGTCATGGGAATCAGGACTGGGTCACTAGAATCAGGGCTGGGTCACGGGAATTAGGACAGGGTCACTGGAATCAGAACTGGGTCACAGGGATCAGGACTGGGTCACGGGGATCAAGACTAGGTTACAGGGATCAGGACTGGTTCACGGGAATCATGACTGGATCACAGTGATCAGGACTGGGTCACGGGAATCAGGACTGGCTCACAGTGATCAGGACTGGGTCACAGGAATCAAGACTGGGTCACGGGGATCAGGACTGGGTCACGGGAATCAGGACTGGGTCACTAGAATCAGGACGGGATCATGGGAATCAGGATTTGGTCACAGGGACCAGGACTATCACAGGGATCAGGATTGGGGCACAGGGATCATGACTGGATCACGGGAAAAAGGACTGGATCACAGGGGTGAGGACCTGGTCACGGAGATCAGGAAATCAGGATTTGGTCACAGGGACCAGGACTATCACAGGGATCAGGATTGGGGCACAGGGATCATGACAGGGTCACGGGAAACAGGACTGGATCACATGGGTCAGGACCTGGTCCCGGGGATCAGGAATGGGTCACGGGGATCAGGACAGGGTCACAGGGATCAGGGCAGGGTCACGGGAATCAGGACTGGGAAAACAGGGATCAGGACTGGGTCATGGGGATCAGGACAGGGTCACAGGGATCAAGACTGGGTCACGGGGAACAGGACTGGGTCACAGGAATCAGGACTGGGTCACTAGAATCATTAATTGATCACAGGGATCAGGACTGGGTCACGGTAATCAGGACTGGGTCATGGTAATCAGGACTAGGTCACGGGGATCAGGACTGGGCCACAGGGATCAGGACTGTGTCACGGGAATAAGGACAGGGTCACGGGAATCAGGACTGGGTCACAGGGTTCAGGACTAGGTCACGGGGATCAGGACTGGGTCACAGGGATCACGACTGGGTCAAAGGGATCAGGACGAGGTCACAGGGATCAAGACTGTGTCACAGGGATCAGGACTGGGTCAAAGATATCAGGACTAGGTCACAGGGATCAGGACTGGCTCACGGGAAACAGGACTGGATCACAGGGGTCAGGACTGGATCACGGGGATGAGGACTGGGTCACAGGCATCAGGACAGGGTCACGGGAATCAGGACTGGGTCACAGGG
>NC_057744.1:36792411-36821612 GCF_004010195.1 Chiloscyllium plagiosum | reverse complement strand
CGGTGGCACAGTGGTTAGCACTGCTGCCTCACAGCGCCAGAGACCCGGGTTCAGTTCCCGCCTCAGGTGACTGACTGTGTGGAGTTTGCAAGTTCTTCCAGTGTCTGCGTGGGTTTCCTTCGGGTGCTCCGGTTTCCTCCCACAGTCCAAAGATGTGCAGGTCAGGTGAATTGGACATGCTAAATTGTCCGTAGTGTTAGTTAAGGGGTAAATGTAGGGGTATGGGTGGGTTGTGCTTCGGCGGGTCGGTGTGGACTTGTTGGGCCGAAGGGCCTGTTTCCACACTGTAAGTAATCTAATCTAATCTAATCTTAGTGTCATCTGCAAACTTGCTAATCAGACCGTCTATACCTTCCTTCAGATCATTTATGCTTATCACAAACAGCAGTGGTCCTAACACAGTCCCTGTGGAACACCACTGATCACAGGTCTCCATTTTGAGAAACTCCCTTCCACTACTACTCCCTGCATCCTGCTGCCCAGCCAGTTCTCCAACCATTCAGCTAGTACACCCTGAACCCCATGTGACTTCAATTTCACTATCAGCCTACCTTGGAGAACCTTATCAAACTTCTTACTGAAGTCCATGTATATAACATCTACAGCCCTTCCCTCATCAATCAACTTTGTCACTTCCTCAAAAAATTCTATTAAGCTAGTGAGACATAACTTTCCCTGCACAAAACTATGTTACCTATCACTGATTAGCTCATTTTCTTCCAAACGAGAATAGATCTAAGGTGAGGTGCCGGAAGACTGGAGGTTGGCTTACGTGGTGCCACTGTTTAAGAAGGGTGGTAAAGACAAGCCATGGAACTATAGACCGGTGAGCCTGACCTCAGTCGTGGGCAAGTTGTTGGAGGGAATCCTGAGGAACAGGATGTTCATGTATTTGGAAATGCAAAGACTGATTAGGGATAGTCAACATGGCTTTGTGCGTGGGAAATCATATCTCACAAACTTGATTGAGCTTTTTGAAGAAGTAACAAGGAGGATTGATGAGGGCAGAGTGATAGATGTGATCTATATGGACTTCAGTAAGGCTTTCGATAAGGTTCCCCATGGGAGACTGGTTAGCAAAGTTAGATCTCATGGAATACAGGGAGAACTTGCCATTTGGACACAGAACTGGCTCAAGGGTAGAAAACAGAGAGTGATGGCGGAGGGTTCTTTTTCAGACTGGAGGACTGTGACCAGTGGTGTGCCACAAGGATCGGTGCTGGGTCCTCTACTTTTTGTCATTTACATAAATTATTTGGATGTGAGTGTTAGAGGTACAGTTAGTAAGTTTGCAGATGACACCAAAATTGGAGGTGTAGTGGACAGCGAAGAAGGTTACCTCAGATTACAACAGGATCTTGACCAGGTAGGCCAATGGGCTAAGAAGTGGCAGATGGAGTTTAATTCAGATAAATGCGAGGCGCTGCATTTTGGGAGAGCAAATCTTAGCAGGATTTATACACTTAATGGTAAGGTCCTGGGGAGTGTTGCTGAACAGAGAGACCTTGGAGTGCAGGTTCATAGCTCCTTGAAAGTGGAGTCGCAGGTAGATAGGATAGTGAAGAAGGCATTTGGTTTGCTTTCTTTTATTGGTCAGAGTATTGAGTACAGGAGTTAGGAGGACATATTGCTGCTGTGCAGGACGTTGGTTAGGCCACTGTTGGAATATTGCATGCAATTCTGGTCTCCTTCCTATTGGAAAGATGTTGTGAAACTTGAAAGGGTTCAGAAAAGATGAACACGGATGTTGCCAGGGTTGGAGGATTTGAGCTATGGGGAGAGGCTGAACAGGCTGGGGCTGTTTTCCCTGGAGTGTCAGGGGTTGAGGGGTGACCTTATAGAGGTTTACAAAATTATGAGGGGCATGGATAGGATAAATAGACAAAGTATTTTTCCTGGGATCGGGGAGCCATGAACTTGAGGGCATAGGTTTAGGGTGAGAGGGGAAAGATATAAAAGAGACCTAAGGGGCAATGTTTTCACACAGAGGGTGGTACGTGTATGGAATGAGCTGCCAGAGGAAGTGGTGGAGTCTAGTACAATTGCAACATTTAAAAGGCATCTGGGTGGGTATATGAATAGGAAGGGTTTGGAGGCATATGGGCCGGGTGCTGGCAGGTGGGACTGGATTGGGTTGGGATATCTGGTCGGCATGGACGGGTTGGACTGCAGGGTCTGTTTCCATGCTGTACATCTCTATGACTCTATCTGATCCCACAGTTTCTTCTCCAACAGCTTCTCCACCACTGACATCAGGTTCACCAGTATATAATCACCTGGATTATCCTGTTACCCTTCTTAAACAAGGGGCTACATTAACAATTCTCCAGTTCTCCAGGACATTACTCATGTTCATGGATGCTGCAAAGATACATGTTAAGGCCTCAGGTATTTCCTCTCTCACTTCCCTCAGTAACCTAGGATAGCTCCCATCAGACCTGGGGACTTGTCCACCTTAATACCTTTCAGAATACCCAACACCACCTTCCTCCTTATATGCCGACTTGACCTAGAATAATCAAACATCTATCCCTAACCTCAACATCCATCATGTCCCTCTCCTCAGTGAATATCGATACAAAGTACTCATTAAGAATCTCATCCATTTTCTCTGTCTCCAAGCATAATTTTCCTCCCTTGTCCTTGAGTTGACCAACCCTTTCTCTAGTTACTCTCTTGCTGCTTATATATGAATAAAAGGTTTTGGGATTTTCCTTAATCCCTTTTGGTAAAGAGATTTCATGACCCCTTTTAGCCCTCTTAATTCCTTGTTTCAGATTGGTCCTACATTCCCAATATTCTTCCAAAGCTTCATCTGTCTTCAGTCACCTAGACCTTATGTATGCTTCAGCTTTCCTCTTAGCTAGTCTCACAATTTCACCTGTCAGCTATGGTTCCCCAGTCTTGCCATTTCTGTCCCTCATTTTCACAAGAACATATCTCTCATGCACTCTAATCAACCTCTCTTTAAAAGTCTCCCACATATCAAATGTGGATTTACCTTCAAACAGCTGCTCCCAATTTACATTCCCCAGCTCCTGCAAAATTTTGGAATCGTTGGCCTTCTGCCAATTTAGCACTCTTCCTTTAGGACCACTCTTGTCTTTGTCTAAGAGTATTCTAAATTTTACGGAATTGTGATCGCTATTCCCAAAGTAATCCCCCACTGAAACTTTACCATCTGGTTGGGTTCATTTCCCAACATCAGGTCCCTTCACGATTTGAACTACTTATAATAAAACCCTCCTGGATACTCCTTACAAATTCTGCTCCATCTAGACTTCTAACACTAAGTGAATCCCAGTCAATGGTGGGAAAATGCTGGGGTGGCCTGGTGCTCAGTGGTTACCACTACTGCCTCACAGTGATAGGGACCGGGGTTCAATTCCAGCCTCAGGTGTCTGTGTGGAGTTTGCACATTCTCCCTGTGTCTGTGTGGGTTTCCTCCCACAATCCAAAGATGTACAGGTCAAGTGAATTGGCCATACTAAATTGCCCATAGTGCTAGGTGCATTAATCAGAGGGGAATGGGTCTGGTTGGGTTACTCTTCAGAGGGTTGGTGTGGAGTTTTTGGGCCAAATGGCCTGTTTCCACACTGCAGGGAATCTAACCAAATTAAAATCTCCTATCACCACCACTCTGTTGCTCCTACATCTTTCCATAATCTGGTTACATATTTGTACCTCCATCCCACACTTTCTGTTGGGAGGCCTGTAGTACAGCCCCAACATTGCTACTACACCCTTCCTATTTCTGAGCTCTGCCTTACTGCTCGAGTCCTCCATAGTGCTCTCCTTCAGCACAGCTGTGACATCCTCTCTGACCAGCAATGCAACTCCTCCAACCCTTTTACCTCCCTCTCTACCCCGCCTGAAGCATCCATATCCTAGGTATTTAGTTGCCAATCATGCTCTTCCCTCAATCAAGTCTCAGTAACAGCAATAACATCATACTGCCAGGTGCTAATCCAGGTACTAATCCAAGCCTTAAGTTCACCTGCCTTATCTACTACACTTCTTGCATTAAAACAAATGCACCTCAGACCACCAGTCCTTTTTGTGTTTATCATTTGCTCCCTGCCTACTTTTCCCCTTAGTCACAAAGACTGCATTATCTAGTTTCTTACAGCCTTTAGTTACTACCTTACCTTCTCATTTGGTTCCCATTCCACTTTAGTTTAAACCCTCTGCAACAGCATTAGCAAAAGCGTCCCGAAGGGCATTGGTTCCTGTCTAGCCCATGTGTAGACTGTCCAGTTTATAATAGTCCCACCTCCACCAGAACCGGTCCCAATTTCCCAAAAATCTGAACCCCTCCCTCCTACACTGTCTCTCAAGTCATGCATTCATCCTGTCTATTCTTTCCTTTCTACTCTGACTAGCATGTGGCACTGGTAGCAATTCTGAGATTAATATCTCTGAGGTCCTACATTTTAACTTGGCTCCTAACTCCCTAAGTTCTCCCCTTAGACCTCAGCCGTTTTCTTTAACCTATAACATTGGTGGCTCTATGCACCATGACAACTGGCTGTTCACTCTCCCCTTCCAGAATGTCCTGCAGTTGATCTGAGATACCCCTGACCTGTGCACCTGCGAGGCAACATACTGTTCCGGAGTCTTGATTTCAGCCACAGAACCTCCTTCTTTTTCTGATCAAAGCCTCAATATCTCTTGTCATCCAGGATTTCCTCTTCCTGTCAACCTTGCCCCTCACCCTCACAGAAACAGCTGGACCTTGAACTCTTGCTATCTCACTTTTAAAGGCCTCCCATTTGCCAGAGGTCCCTTTGCCAGCAAACAAGCTGCTCCAGCCAACCCCTGCAAGCTCCTGTGTAATCCTATCAAAATTCTCCTTGCCCCAGTTTAGAACTTGTCCTTCCCGATAATTATTTTAAAATTAATAGACTGTGGTCCGGTTCCAATGTGCTCCCCCATTGTCACCTCTGTCACCTGCCCTGCACTGTTACCCAAGATTAGGTCAGGTTTTGCCCTTTTCCGTGTAGGACCTTCTATACACTGCTTGAGGAAACTTTCCTGAACACATTAAACAAATTAAACCCGTCATGCTATGGCTGTCCCAGTCGATGTTGGAAAATTAAAATCCCCTGCCGTGACAATCCTTTTCCTCCAGCAAGTCTCCCCAGTCTCTCCTCATGTTTGCTCCTCTAATTCCTGTTGACTATTTGGGGGCCTATAGTACAACCCCAAAAATGTCACCATCCCCTTCTTATTTCTCAGCTCCATCCACAAAGTCTCACTGGAGGATCCTTCAGTTATTCCATCTCTGCTTACTGCTGTGATACTCACCTTAATGAAAATGCAATTCCCCCTCCCCTCCTTCTATCACCTCTGTCCTGCCTAAAGCACCTGTACCTTGGTACATTAAGCTGCCAGTCCTGACCCTTCCTTAGCCATTTTTCTGTAATGGCTATTGGTTTAGCCTCAGCGTCAGAGTCAGGGTTCAACAACAGAGTTTATTGTACAAGGAAATATCGGAGCTCCGGGGAGAGAAATACACCAACAGCACAGTATTCAGCTGCGAGTCTTCTCTCAACCCAGGGCACATATCAAGATACTTTTATACATTTTGTAATACAATAGGTCAGTGATGAGGTTATTGTCTTTGTAACATAGTTTGTTTATTGTAAACATTGCAGAATCGTTGATAGTTTCGGTGCAGTCATTTTCAGTTCCAGTGCAGCCTTTGTTAATTTCAACGCGGTCATTGTTAGTTTCAGCGCAGCCATTGTTAATTTGAATGCCTGTGTGGAAGTCCATTGCTGTAGTAATGGGCACTGATCACTCTTCCTGAGAAGTAAGATTACTGCAGCCCTGGCTATTAGCACTTTGTATTGACTCCGTATTAAGCTGTTAGCATTTCTATCAAAGGTGATAGCTGGACCCAGACACTTTGGCGGGCAGTATACGCTACTCATGTGTATACTCTTCCCCCACCCGCCTTAAACTAATCAACTAGGTTGTGAGTGCATTGTGCTAGCATTCTGGTGGCCCCAGGCAGTATCTCTGGTTGCTCTGCTATCTCTCTCTGTATTGTGGCCCTGCAGCCATCTTGTATGACAAGTGGCCAACTTATGGCTCAGCGGCCATCTTGTGTGTCCGTGTGCCTAGTGTAACCCTGCCCTGTGCCATCTCCGACTTCACTGTAATATCCCAGTTCCACATATCTATTCATGCCCTGAGTTCATCACCCTTACCCGTCAGCCCTCTTGCATTGAAATTGATGAAATTTAATCCAACAGGCACTCCTTATTTCCTGTCATTTCCAGCCTGACCTGTCTCTTCAATCTCCTATTTCTGATGACTGTAGCTCCATCAAGCCTCCCACTTGTCTCCCTGCTCCTCCCTCCACAACACCACCACTCCCCCCCGCCACCCTCCTGCCAATCTAGTTTAAACCCTCCCTTGCAGCACTAGCAAACCTGGGAGCCAAGATATTGATCCCCCTCCAGTCCTGTTTCCGATTGTGGTCTGATCTGTTCCATGGTTTCCCCTTGTCAAAGTTTGCTTCCCGTATTGTTCTGTTGTCAGTAGCTCTGCGGCTGCAGCTACTTCTCAGTTGTTCTGTTGTTTCTTTTGAATATCCCACTGTGCTCTCTGGCCCTTGCTGGGTCTCTTACTCACTCACACCATCTGCTATCATGGCATTCAGCTTGGGAATGGCTGGTTGCTCTATAGTACTTTACAGAGGTCGCTGGAGCCACAAGTCTTTTCAAGGTAACTCTTTATTCAACATTCAAGAACGTGAGTTACAACTGGACATTTTAGTGGAGGACTCTGACAACAAGTGATTCGAGGACTCTTCACTCTGATAATGAGCTGCTGTTCTTAAATTTTCTCGCTGCAGTTTGTTCATAACCAGTGCTCAACTCCTGGAGCACTCAGGTCACTCCTGGTCAGTTCCTTCGTCAAGTGAGTATCTTGGCCTCCAGCTCATGCTACTTTGCCAATCAGGCTTCCCCAGCAATGCCATGTTGGTTTTTCAGTTTGAGGTTTTGGGTATGAAATAATCCAACAATGGATTTCATCTCCACCTCCACTCAGTGTCAACTACTCCTTCTTTATGCAATCTGTTTTTAATCAACTGAGCCAGGTGTTTGTAACTCTTTAATAACACTCCCCAGAGGTTTCTGGCAACATATATGGCGTGTGTGTAACTTGGTCCACTGCGTAGCGCATTAGTATGTGGAATACAATCTCATGCTGCATTACCACTTGGTCACTTTGACCCATCCATGTTTTTTTTCTGCCAAGTTACAGAGAAACTAGTCCATTTCCTCTGGGATCAAAGGCAGTGCTAGTGTTCTGCCACAGTGTGAAATCTCCCAAGTACAGAAGATAATTGGTGTACCTTGGCACCCAGCTGGCAGCTTTCCCTCTGCCTGCCTGCTGAGAGAGAGCTGTGCATTGAACTTCTTCCTGGTTAGTGTGCCCTGCTGACTAATTTGTTTCTGACAGTTAGAAATCATAGAATCCCTACAGTGTGGAAACAGGCCATTTGGCCCAACAAGTCCACATCGACCCTCCGACGAGTACCCCACCCAGACCCTATTACTCGACATTTACCCCTAACTAATGCAACTAACCTACACATTCCTGAACACTATGGGCAATTTAGCATGGTCAATTCAGTTAACCTGCACACCTTTGGATTGCGGGATAAAGCGGATCACCTGGAGGAAACCCACACAGACATGGGGAGAATGTGCAAACTCTACACAGACAGTCTCCTGAGGCTGGATTCGAACCTGGGACCCCGGCGCTGTGAGGCAGCAGTGCTAGCCACTGAGCCACTGTACCACTCCTAAATGCTCATAAATAGGGCAGACAGCTCCTGAAACAGATTAGGATATGTGTGTGTGTGTGTGTGTGTACATGAGCGCACGCCCGTATGTGTGAGTGGTGAGTGTGTGTGCATGCGTGCGTGGGCATGAGTGTGTATGTATGTACGAGTGTGTGTGTATATGTGCATGTGCGTACATGCATGTATATATGTGTGCTTGGATGTGTGTGAGAGTGCATGTGTGTCTACGTGTGTGCATATGTAAGTGCGTTGTGTGTGAGTATTTGTGTGTGTGTTGTATATATGTTTGTGTGCTGTGTGTCTATGAGACAGTGTATGTGTGGGAGAGTATATGTGTGAGCGTGACTGTGTGTGTGTGTGTGTTTGTGTGTGAGAGAGAGCGAACATATATGTGGAAGGTAGGGTGGTGTTTCAGTGCTTTCTTGTAGGAGATTTTTGCCATTTCCAAGAAGAGATCAGCATCTGGAAGTTAGTCTCCTTCTGTATAACCTGCCCCTGGTTTGGATGGAACTTCCCATCATACCAGGCCATGGAATCTTACTTGCAAACAGCCTATCCTAAAAGGTCAGCATATGAAAAAGGAAGATGATTTCCTATAGCTATGTAGATGGATACTCTGATAAGATCACATCCAGATTACTGTGCACAGTTCTGGGCACAGAAAGGATATATTAGTCTTGGAAAAATTGCAACTTGTGTTCATAGTAATGTACCCCAGGGCAACAAAAATTAGATTAAGGTTAGTTTACATAAACTGTGCTTTTATCCTCAGATATACAAAAGGTTGTGGTGATCTGAGTGAAGACTTACCCATTCTCCTCATGTTTGATTCTTTCACTGCCACCCTTCAGGTGTTCAGTTAATGTTGTCACAATCCCTCAGTCCTCCAGGAAATGCTGTCTCTCTGTCTCCTTCCCTGCCCTCAGCCAGTTTATCAGTTAATATTGTCACCCTCTGTTGTATAAGGTTCTGAAAGGGTCAATGTTGGAGACCACATTGAGTTCCACCCAATATGATCATATCATATGGTCTTTGATAGAGAATGGATGGGCCCAGTTCAGGATCCCAATTGGGCCAGATGTAGCATCCTCTGTGTCTCATAGTCTTAATAATTGACTAACTAACCAGTTACCAATGTATCTTGTATCTTTGCTATGTGTTTGTTGTTAAGCCAACAGTACTTTCTTGATAAAATTTCTTAGTAGTTTCACCCTTTACTACTGTTAACCAAACAGATTCTTTGACCGAATAAGCTATTTATATGAAAAGGAGGATTGTTGCCAATCTTTTACCCCAACCACACATTGCCAGTGGTTGGCACCCTAAATATACAACATAGTGATCAGTTGTTGTTTAAATACCTAAAGTTAACAGCAGTGAACACTTCAACCCAGGAAAAATTATTTTCAGAGTTTGTTGTTCTAAATTCATTATTGTTTTAAGAATACGCAGTCAGCCAAGCAGCTGTCCATGTGGACACAGACAGTAGAACCTATGGAAGGAACAGCAAGGCAAATGCAGCATTCCACATCAAACCTTCATCTCATAGCTGGTAAGAGGTACAGGAAAGTCAGTGTGGACTCATAAGAGAAAAACAAAACCAGTGATGCTCAGCAAATATAGAGAAATTGGAGAAGAAGATCTGTACGGCTGTACCCATTTGAGGTTCAGTTAGAAAGCAAAAGTTTTTAAGCTCCACAAACGAAGTTAAAAATCCCTGTTGTCAAGGGAGAATACTAAAATTTAAAAAAAATCTAATAGCCCAAAAGACCAGGCTGGGAAGGATGGAGATAAAAATGAGTGTGCACTGCTCATAGCTGCCATTGTGAGTGTCCACCATGGGACAGGGCTACAGTACCAAGATCAAGAGTCATTAAATTAATTTATACCAGGGCTGCAACATTGAGAACTGGGGAAATTTGAAAGATTTAAAGAACAGAATCTGACAGAGTAACATGGAAGATGTTTATGACTATGTTCAGATTGGGAGACATATAATTTAATTTGGTGGAAAGGTTTAGTTTTTATTCTTAACTCAGCATGTTTATTAAATTATTTAATATTTTATTAAATCATGAGAGGACTATTAGATTAGATTAGATTACTTACAGTGTGGAAACAGGCCCTTCGGCCCAACAAGTCCACACCGCCCCGCCGAAGCGCAACCCACCCATACCCCTACATTTACCCCTTACCTAACACTATGGGCAATTTAGCATGGCCAATTCACCTAACCTGCACATCTTTGGACTGTGGGAGGAAACCGGAGCACCCGGAGGAAACCCACACAGACACGGGGAGAACGTGCAAACTCCACACAGTCAGTCGCCTGAGGCGGGAATTGAACCCGGGTCTCTGGCGCTGTGAGGCAGCAGTGCTAACCACTGTGCCACTGTGCCGCCCAAATGAGCAGGACTTATGAGCAGGAAAACTCTCTCTAGGCTGCAGAATGTGAAAAAAAGAACCTTTTTGCCAGAATAAGTTGGGAAACAATGATTTTGGTTGAAAATAAGGTAGACAATCCCCAGCCCAGCAAGCAGTGTTGAGATAGATTATTGCAATTTAACAGAATTCAAACCTTATTAGAAGAATATCTTACAATGTTGCTACAATGCAAAGTTAAAAACTTAGAGACTTTAAATCAAGTGGATATAGGACAGATGTCAGAGGTAGCTTCTTTACTCAGAGAGTAATAAGGGTATGGAATGATTTGCCTGCAATGGTAATAGATTCGCCAACTTTAAGTACATTTAAGTCGTTATTGGACAAGCATATGGACGTAGATGGAATAGTGTAGGTTAGATGGGCTTCAGATGGGTATGACAGGTCGGCGCAACATCGAGGGCTGAAGACCCTGTACTGTGCTGTAATGTTCTATGTTCTATGGATTAAAACTATAGTCAAATATTACATGATTAAAAACTAACAAAGTGCACACGGCATTGAAATGCTGCAAATTTAAAATAAAAACTTTGCAAATAATTAGAATTACCACATGACAAATAAATGGCAGAATAAGTACCTCAAATATTTAATTCAGAGTAAAACACTAAATCCAAGTCAATTGTATTCATTAAAGCCTACAGCTGATGACTTTGCAAAATGCCAGAATATAATAGAAGGCACAGATACTTATGAAGAAAGTCTAGTAGCTTGTGATAATTGCTTTAAGGTAAGAACAAACACAATTCTTGAAGCAGCATAATTTGTTAGAAGAATTTATTATCCAGGGAAATCTGTAGATCATTTATTAATGACTGCTGCAGATCAGTAGTAAACTGCAACAACGCAATTTTGACATCAGAATTCACAAGAGACAGTTGTTGAATTGTTGGCAAATCGAAATGACTTAATTTGTTCTGGAGGTAGAAACTAGGATGAAACAGACAAATCCAGGGATGATAAGGACAATCTAACTGAAGGAGAACAATAGAACCAATCCATTTTGTAAGACTATGTGATAATCCAACACCAGGAGCAGGTCAACAATAGATACCATCAGTGTGCGTCAGTGATGTGGAACAAAGAAATAATCCAAACAGGCACAAGCAACGGCCAACTTTGACAAAATAATATCTATCTGTAAAGGTATAGAAAAGGTGCTGAAGTAGAACATGGTTTCAGATCATCAAATAGTCAATGCTTACTGAGACAATGATGTTAATGTCGTTTAGAGCCACTTCCTCTCAAAATGTTATCCCACACATTCTCAGGTGGAATTGCTGATTCAACCAACTTGCACTTGACAGGACTTGTTTATGTCAATGGATATGTTATTAATTTTAAGCTCTCATTAGATCAAATGCCATGAAACAGAAGTTACAGCCACAGAAATGAAACCACCTGCTTCAGCTGGAATAACTCTCAAAAGTAAAGTTATTCTGCAAGTCACGCTTCATCACAGAGAAAAAGAGAATTGAAATTGCAGCCTCTGCAAATGTCCAACACTCTCCCAACTCACCCTCCCTTCAGCTAATATTGTCACTCTCCCTCACTCACTCAATTAATACTGTCACTCTTGCTCCCTTGGTTGACAATATTACCCTCCATCACTCCACACTGTCGCACTTCCTCACTCACTCAGTTAATATTGTCACACTCCCTCCTTATACTCCCTCACTCAATTAATATTGTTTCCCTCCCTCCTCACTCTTTCCATTCATACCATCACCTCCCTGACTCACTTGGTTAATGCTGGCACTTTGCCTGCCTACTCTCTCTGTTTCTGGTTTCGGCTCCCTCCCGCTCCCCTTCATTACTCTGTGTTCTCTGCCAATGGCTTGCTCCCTTGCTGCTTTGACTGTAAACATTTTGTGTAACCTAAGTGACATTGCTTCAAGCATTGGCATTTTGTGCTATGAAGGATTCTGATGTCTTTACATATTATTCTTCTATTGCAAGCAGCTGTCTGACTAATCATTCCATCTTCGAAACACACCCCTTTATTTGCAGTCAGTGAGTGCACAGTGCTGCCAGAGTAAATATCAACCGAGTCCGACACGATCAGACATAAATAAAGGGAGAGTGGCCAAGGCTAGAGAATTTCACTATGAATTACCTCACTGTGAATTTACAATACAACCTCAATTTGACTCTAACTAGAGCCAGATAGTCCCATGCTACTGTACAATACTTCCTTCTGGCAGTACTCAATTCTACAGGCTAGATATCCTCCAAAGTAAAATTTCACTGTCTATACTTTCGTTTTCTGACCCATAATGTATCATTCCCTCCAAATTCAATCCTGCATTCATGTTTCTTTTCCACCCCTGACTTTTCAATCTTCCTATCCTTCACTTTTAAATCCCTCAACATATCTATTCATCTCCAATTCATTAATGTACAAACTCCATGCAGCCAGTCATCCGAGGCAGGAATTGAACCTGGGTCCCTGGCGCTATGAGGCAGCATTGTTCAACACTGAGCCAACGTGCTGCCAATTAAGAAGGTGTACAATGTGCAGTGTACAGGGTGTTAGCTTTTATTGCTGGTGGGATTGAGTTTTGGAGCTACGAGGTCATGCTGCAGCTGTACAAAACTCTGGTGTGGTCGCACTTGGAGTATTGTGTACAGTTCTGGTCACTGCATTATAGGAAGGATGTGGAAACTTTGCAAAGGGTTCAGAGGAGATTTACGAGGATGTTGTCTGGTATGGAGGGAAGGTCTTATGAGGAAAGGATGATGGACTTGAGGCTGTTTTCATTGGAGAGAACAAGGTTGAGAGGTAACTTAACTGAGACATATAACACAATCAAAGGGTTTGATAGGGTGGACAGTGAGAACCTTTTTCCTCGGATGGTGATAGCTAGCATGAGGGGACATCACTTTAAATTGAGGGATGATAGATAAAGGGCAGATTTCAGAGGTAGTTTCTTTACTCAGAGTAGTAGAGGCGTGGAACGCCCTGCTTGCAACAGTAGTAGACTCGCCAACATTAAGGGCATTTAAATGATCATTGGATAAAGATGTGGATGAAAATGGAATAGTGTAGGATAGATGGGCTTCCACAGGTCGGTGCAACATAGAGGACCGAAGGGCTTGTACTGCGCTGTAATGTTCTATGTTCTATGTTCTGGAGCTCGGTGGTCAGTGGTGCTCTGCAGGGATCTGTTCTGGAGCCTCTGCTCTTTGTGATTTTTATAAATGACTCGGATGAGGAAGTGGAATTGTGGGTTAGTAAGTTTACCAAAGACACAAAGGTTGGTGGAGTTGTGGATAGTGTCAAGGGCTGTTGTAGGTTGCAATGGGACATTGACAGGATGCAGAGCTAGGCTGAGAAGTGACAGATGGAGTTCAACCTGGAAAAGTATAAAGTGATTCATTTTAGAAGTTTGAATTTGAATACACAGTACAGGGTTAAAGGCAGGATTCTTGGCAGTATGGAGGAGCAGAGCGATCTTGGGGTCCACGTCCATAGATCCCTCAAAGTTGCCACCCAAGTTGATAGGGTGTTAAGAAAGTGTAAGGTGTGTTGGCTTTCATTAGCAGGGGGATTGAGTTTAAGAGCCGCGAGGTTATGCTGCAGCTCTACAAAGCCCTGGCTAGATTACACTTGGAATATTGTGTTCAGTTCTGGTTACCTCATTAAAGGAAGGATATGGAAGCTTTAGAGAGGATGCAGTGGAGATTTACCAGGATGTTGCCTGGACTGGGGGCATGTCTTATGAAGAAAGGCTGAGGGAGCTGGTCTTTTCTCATTGGAATGAAGAAAGATGAGAGGTGTATAAGATGATAAGAGACATAGATAGAGTAGATAGCCAGGGACTTTTTCCCAGGGCAGAAATGGCTCTCATGCAAGGGCATAATTTTAAGCTGATTGGAAGAAGGTTTAGGGGAGATTAGTTCTTTACACAGAGAGTGGTGGGTGCGTGGAATGTATCACCAGTGGTGGTAGTCGAGTTATTTACGTTAGGGGCATTTAAGTGACTCTTGGATAGGCACATGGATGATAGCACAATGAAGGGCACAATGATCTTAGAGTAGAATAAAAGGTCAGCACAACATCGAGGGTTGAAGGGGCTGTACTGTGCTGTTCTGTGTTCTATATTCTATGTTCTTTCTTTTAGAGCAATTTCTGTTTTTGTTTCTGAAGGTTGAGGGGTGACATGATAGAAGGTTATAGAATAATAAGAGGTATAGGTAGAGTGAATGGTAGCTGTCTTTTCCTAGGATGGGGATTTCAAGTCTAGCGGGCACATTTTTAATGTAAGAGGAGAGAGATTTCAAAAAGACATGAGAGGCAATTTTGTTCAAATGGGTGGTTAGTGTGTGGAAATAACTTCCTGAGGAAGTGGTGGAAGTGGGTACAATTGCAGTGTTTAAAAGACATTTGGATAGGTACATGAGTAGGAAAGGTTTGAAGGGATATGGGCCAGCAGCAAACAGGTGGGGCTAGTTTAGTTTGGGGTTATGCTCAGCATGGACCAGTTGGACCGAAGGATCCGTTGCCAAGCTGTATGACTCTGTGACTCCATGACTCTATGACTATGACTCTCCTAATCTTCATTCCAATGCCAATCTTTTGTGTGTTTCTCCAAAGCTCCAATCTTTCTCAATGTCTATTCTGCATCTTCAGCATGTTGATTAATTAATCTTCAAGAAGGCTAAGGGAATGTTAATTTTTATCTCTTGGGATTGAAACGCTCAAGTGAGGATGTGGTGCAGAGCACATCGCCTTGACCGAGTTCCATGGTGCACAATGCTTTCAATTTTTGGCACCGATTTTTACCAAGATATATTAGCTATGGAGAGGTTATATTGCAGATTCCCATAATGATGCTCACAATGAAATATTTAAAATATGAACATTGAATGCATTTACTTGGCTGGATTAGCTTAGTTTAGATTTAATTGAGATGTTTAATATGATAAAGAGATTCTGTTGGGTTGATACCATCCTTTTTGAACATCTTGCACAGTACTGTTGTCTAAGGAAAGTAGACTCTTTAAGGGTCCAAGGGTTATTGAAGCAGACAGGGAGAATATTTGATGAAATCTCCAAAAAGAATTTTGACAGAAGCAAAGAGTCAGGAACAAAGAGAATAATCCCTTGTCTTGGTATCACTGCTGGATGTGTTCAGGGATTTTAACAGAACTTTGATGTATGCTGGAGAATATACTCTCTGGATAGGCCTCTCTGATTAGATTAGTGAGCTCGAACAGCTTTTCATAAATATTTTAATTAAAGTTAGAAAGCTGTGATAAGATAATTTTCTTTCCTTTTGATGTTATTATTCATTTCTGTGCAACCTTTTAATGAATGAGCAATGTAGTCAACACGAATTTCTGTCTGGATAGAAAAATGAAATTGAATTGCTGACTTGAATTGAAATTGTGATTGAAGAGATGGGTAAATCCAAAATAATAGAACACAAACAACTGCAAACCCAGGCTCATCAAAAATGAAGTCAAGCTGCACAATTTAGTAGTTAGAACAGTACTTTTTTTGTTCAAGAAGGTTAATTAGGTTTTTAAAATAGACACAGAAACTTACAAGAAGTCTTCCAGAATGCACATGACTGCTCTCGTTTATTCACTCCAGGCAAAAACATAAGGTGATGTGTTATAGAGTCATAGAGTCATAGAATCCTAGAGCATGGAGACAGGCGCTTTGCCCCAAACTGGTCCATGCCGATCAAAATGTCCATCCACGCTAACCCCATTTCCTGCATTTGCTCCATATCCTTCTAATCCTTTCCTATCCATGTATTTGTCCAAATGCCTTTGAAATGTTGTTAATGTACTCACCTCAACCACCTCCACTGACAGCTCATTTCATATGCTTTCTACCCTCTGTGTAAAAAAGTTGCCCTTTGGCTTCTCTTTTATTCTTTTCCCTCTAACCTTAAACTGATGCAGTCTAGTTCTCGATTCCTCAACCTGGGAAAATTGAGTGCCTTCATCCAATCCATGCCTCTCTCAATCTCCCAGTCTCCTATCCCCTAAAGAAAAAAATCCTAGCTTGTCCAACCTCTCCCTATAACTCAGACCATTGAGTCCTGGCAACATCCTTGTAAATTTCTTCTGTACTCTTTTTCCCATTTAATAACATCCTTCCTCTAACAAGGTGACCGAAAAGGAACACAATGCTCCAAGTGAGGCCTCACCAACATCCTGTATAACTGCAACATAACTTCCAACTTCAGTCCTCAATGTCCTGACTAATGGTGGCCAGTGTTCCAAAAGCTTTCTTCACTACCTTGCCTACCTGTAACCCCATTTTCAGAGAATTGTGTACCTGAATTCCAAGGACTCTCAGTTCCACTTCACTCCTTAAGGCCCTACCATTCACCACGAGGCGTCTGCCTTGATTTGACTTTTCAAAATGTAAGACCTCACACTTATCCAAATTAAACTCTATTTGCCATTTCTCAGCCCACTTCCCCAACTGATCTAGGTCCTGCTGCAATTTCTGAAAACCTTCCTCACTGTTCACAATACCGCCTATTTTAGTGTCATCTGCAAACTTATTAATCATGCCTTGTACATTCTTATCCAAATTATTGATATAAATAACAAACTAATGGACCCAGCACCGACCCCTGAGGCACTCCACTCATCACAGGCCTCCAATCCTGACAAGCATCCTTCCACTATTACCCTCTGCTTCCTACATCAAGCCAATTGTGTATCTACTTTGGCAGCTCCCCTGAATTCCAACACATCTAACCTTCCAGAGCAGCTTACCATGTGAAACCTTATCACAGACATTACTGAAATCCATACTGACAAACTTCTGGGTCAATTCATCAAAGAACTCTAACAACGTTTGTGGGGCATGATCTCCCGTACACAAAGTCTTGCTGACTACTTCTAATCAAACCCTACCTTTCCAAATGCATGTATATCTTCTGTTTCAAAATCTTCTCAAGTAATTTACCTATCATAGATGTTAGGCTTACTGATCTGTAGTTCCCAGTTTTTTTCTTTGCAGCCCTTCTTGAATAAGGGCACAACGTTCACTACCCTCCA
Organism: Chiloscyllium plagiosum; assembly: GCF_004010195.1. Taxonomy (NCBI): domain Eukaryota; kingdom Metazoa; phylum Chordata; class Chondrichthyes; order Orectolobiformes; family Hemiscylliidae; genus Chiloscyllium; species Chiloscyllium plagiosum. The sequence goes on along the minus strand of NC_057744.1, from coordinate 36,804,319 downwards.
GTCTTCTGGGACCTCACCCGTGGCTAATGCTGATTAAAGAAATGTCAGCCAAGATCTCTGCAATTTCTTCTCGAGCCTCTTGCAGTGTTCTTGGATATATCTGGTCAAGACCAGGAGATTTATCTACCTTCACATTCTAATACATCCAACACCTCCTCTGCTGTGATATGGACTGTCCTCAAGGTATCACCACTAACTTCCCCAAGTTCCCCAGTCTTCATGTCCTTCTCCATAGTAAACACAGAGGAGAAATATTCATTGAACATCTCGCCCATCTTCTGTGGTTCTACACATACATGTCCACTTTGATACCTGAGGGGTCATATTCTTTCTCTAGTTATTCTTTTTCCTTTAATATACCTAAATAACCTCTTTGGATTCACCCTAATCTTCTCAGCCAAGGCTATCTCGCGCCCTCTTTTTTCCCTTCCTCTGTCCCCTGTCTCCCTCCAGGGATTCCTTTGATCCCAGCTGCCTGTACCTGAGCCATAACTCCTTTTTTCTGGTCAAAACCTCAATATCTCTTGTCATCCAGGGTTTCCTATTCCTGCCAACCTTGCCCTTCACCCTCACAGGAACATGCAGACCTTGAGCTCTCATTATCTCACTTTTAAAGGCCTCCCACTTGCCAGAGGTCCCTTTGCCTGTAAACAAACTCCTCCAATCAACCCCTGCAAGCTCCTGCCTGAATCCATCAAAATTCACCTTGCCCCAATTTAGAACTTGAACCTGTGGACCAGATTTGTCCTCTCTATAACTATTTAAAAATTAATAGAACTACAGTCATAGGTCCAAAATTGCTCCCCCATTGTCACCTCAGTCATCTGTCCTGCCCTATTTCCCAATATGTTTTGCTTGAGGAAACTTTCCTGAATGCATCTAACAAATTCCACCCTATCTAAGCCCTTTACGCTATGGCAGTACCAGTCTATGTTCAGAAAATTGAAATTCCCTCCAATTGGTCCTGCGAGTCTCCCCAGCCTCCCTGCATAGTACAACCCAATAACGTGACCATCCCCTTCTTATTTATTAGCTCCACCCACAAAGTCTCACTGGAGGATCCTTCAGTTATTCCATCTCTGGTTCCTGCTGTGGTACTCACTTTAATCAAAAATGCAACTCCCCCCTCCCCTCCTTCCACCACCTCTGTCCTGCCTAAAGCACCTGTGTCCTGGCACATTAGGCTGCCAGATCTGTCCCACCTTTGGCCATGTTTCTGTAATGACTATAAAATCCTAGTCCCATGTACCTATCCATGTCCTGAGTTCATCGATCCTAACTCTCAGCCTTCTTGCATTGAAATAGATGCAATTTAATCCAGCAGGCATTGCTTGCTCCTTGTCATGTTCCAGCCTGACCGGTCTCTTCAACCTCCTATTTCTGATTACTGTATCTCCTTCCAGCATCCCACTTGCCTCCCTGTTGAGAATCCCACCCTCCTGCAAATCTAGTTTAAAACCTCTCTTGCAGCATCAGCAAATCTGGCTGCCAAGATATTGGTCCCTCTCCAGGTCAGGTGCCACCCGTACCTCTTGAACAGGTCATCTCTGCCCCAGATAAGACTCCAGTGATCTAAAAATCTGAAACCCTGCCCTTTTGTATCAAATCTTTAGCCATGCATTCATCTGCCAAATCCTCCTGTTCTTACTCTCAATAGCACGTGGCGCTAAAAGTAATCCGGAGATTACCACCGGCAAGGTCCTGGATTTTTACTTTTTTCCTAGCTCCCTTTAATTACTCTGCAGGACCTCAACCTTTTTTCTACCTCCGTCATCTGTGCCAACATGGACAATGACTTCTGGCTGCTCCCCCTCCCCATTGGGAATGTTTTGCAGCCATTCCGAGACATCCTGGACCCTGGCACCTGAGAGGAAAAATACCATCCTGGATTCCCGTTTGTGGTCACAGAATCTCCTGGCTGTCCCATTGATTATCAAGCCTCCTATCACAAAGCTCCTGTTTATCTTTACTCTTTCCAGCTGCACCCCAGAGCCAGTCATAGTGTCACTGACCTGACTACTGCTGCTTTTCCCTGATGGTCATTCCCCCAAGAGTATCTTAAATGGTATACTTGTTTTCAATGGGAATGGCCACAGGAAATCTCTGCACTCTCTGCCTACTCCCATTGACTTGCTCCACTGTCACCCAACTACTCTCTGCCTGCACCTTAGGTGTGGCCAACTCACTAAAACTCTTATCCATGAAGTACTCAGCATCTTGGGTGATCCTGAGTGCATCCAGCCTCAGCTCCAGCTTCCCCAGCACAGTCTCCCAGGAGCTGCAGCTGGGTCAACTTCCCACATGTGTAGCCATCAGCGATGATGGATGTCTCCCTCAGCTCCCACATCCTGCAGGAGGAACATGTGACTGGCCTACATGCCATCTTAACTGCTGTAAGACTAAAGAGGAAAGTTAAAAGGACTTTACCTGAGCTTACCTGTATGTTTTGCTGAGCTGCTGCTGTCTGAAGTCTCTCAAGTCAAAGCTTACTAGTTACTCTGCTACCAACAAATTTTGCAATAACACATCTTTCTAAGGAAATTACAATGTAATTAATTTATTTACGTTCCTTATCAAAACCTACAAGATTCTCGGGGGGCTTGACAAGGTAGAACTCGAGAAAATGTTTGCACTTGGGGTTTTGATTCATGGGACATGCTTACAGAATAAGGGGGTACTCATTTAAAACTGTGATAGAGTCAAAGGGCCATAGAGTAATACAGCATGGAGGCGAAAGTGAGGACTGCAGATGCTGGAGATTCAAGTCAAGATTAGAGTGGTGCTGGAAAAGCACAGCAGGTCAGGCAGCATCCGAGGAGCAGGAAAATCGATGTTTCGGGTAGCAGTCCTTTATCAGGAGAAGGGAGATGAAGGGCTCTTGCCTGAAACATCGATTTTCCAGCACCACTCTAATCTTGACTCTAATCTCCAGTATCTGCTGTCCTCACTTTTGCCACTTTCTCTGGCTGTCCATTCCATATACGCACCATTCTCTGTGTGAAGAAGTTGTCGCTCAGGTCCTTCTTAAATCTTTCCTCTCACCTTAAATCTCTGCCCTCTAATTTTCAATTCCCTATCCTTGGGAAAAAGACTCTATGCATCCAACCTATCTATGCCGCTCATGATTTTATAAAACCTCTATAAGGTCACTCCTTATTCTCCTACGTTCCAAGGACTTCCTGGCCACCTCTCCCTGTAACTCAGGCCTATGAGTCCTGGCAACATCCTCCTAAATCTTCTTTGCACTCTTTCCAGCTTAACTATGCCTTTCTTCTAACAGGGTGACCAAAACTGTTCACAATGCTCCAAGTGCAGCCTCACCAACGACTGATACAGCTGCAACATAACGTTCCAACTACTATACTCAATGTCTCGACTGATGAAGGCAAGCATGCTAAATGTCTTCTTCACCACCCTGACTACCTGTGACGCCGCTTTCAAAGAACTAGGTACTAGTACTCCGAGAAGAATTCCTGAAGAAGGACTCATTCCCGTAATGTTGATTCTCCTGCTCTTTGGATGCTGCCTGACCTGCTGCGCTTTTCCAGCAACACATTTTCAGCTCTGATCTCCAGCATCTACAGTCCTCACTTTCTACTAGTACTCCGAGATCCCTCTGTTCCACAACACTGCTCAGGACTCCTCATACAATGACTATATAAATACTACCTTGGTTTGACTTTCCAAAGAGCAACATCTCACACTTTTCTGTATTGAATTGCATTTGCCAGTCCTCAATCCACTTCCCATCTGATCATGATCCCTCTGCAATTTTTGATAATCCTCTTCGTTATCAACGATACTTCTAAATTTTGTATCATCCGCAAACTTACTAATCATGCCTTGTACCTTCGCATCCAGATCATTTACGTAAATAACAAATAACAAAAGTCCCAGCACCAACCTCTGTGGCACAGCACTAGTCACAGGCCTCCAGTCTGAGAAACAGCCTTCAATCATCACCTTCAGCTTCCTACTGTGGAGCCAATTTTAAATCCAATTAAGTAGCTCTTCCTGGATCCCATGCAACCTAACCTTCAAGACCAGCCTGCCAAAGTGGGACCTTGTCAAAGGCCTTACATATTTACACACTCACACAGACCCTCTCTCATACATATGCTCTCTCACAGACACAGACACACACACACACACCCACACCAATGCAAGCACCCACTCACAGGCTTATACTCCATCACACACATGCACAGACTCTACCAAGCACGCACACACACAAACACATACTCTCACATGCACTCACATTCACATGCTCAGACTCATGCTCTCATCGGCGACACGCACACACTCTCTCTGTCTCTCCCTGACATGCACGCACACACATAAGTAAGTGAATTTGCATTTGCAGAATTTTAATTGCAGATACATTCTATTTGTTCAAAAAGCACACAATCTGCAGGCAGTCAACACAGTTAGTCAATTCATGTAGCATTTTATAAATTCCTACTTTGGAAATGGAACAAATCTGGCTCAAGATTGAGATACAGACACATTCTAACCTCACACTTTTAATCCATTGTCTGAGCTGAGATGTCACTTTTTTAATAACAATTTAAGTAATCTTGAGAATGTGACTGGAAAGAAGTTCTGAGATTTGCATAGTAATGAACCAAAACCTGCAACCCATTCTAAAACATGAAAGACTTAACAACAATCTAGGTTTGTTCAATATATCATTTCAGTTGCATGACACTATGATCTTTTGCTATAAGTTCTGTGTCTTATGATCCTGCTCCACAGCTACCTGACAAAGGAGCAGTGCTTTGAAATCTAGTACTTCCAAATAAACCTGTTTGATTATAACCCGATGTTATGTAATTTTTAACAAAGTCCGTATAGACAATGGTCCTACCCTCATCTATCTTCTTGGCTCCCTCCTGGAAAATCTCCAAGATTTGTCAGACATGACTTCCTGCACTCAAATCCATGCTGAGTATCCCTCGTCAGACCTTGACTATCCAAATGTTGGTTGATCCTGTTCCTCAGTATCCTGCCTATCACTAATGTCAAGTTCACTGGTCTGAAGTTCCCTAACTTGTCTTTGCTATCTTTCTTAAATAATGAAACAACATTAGCCATCCTCCAGTCTTCTGGAACTGCTCCACTGCCTAAAGATGAAGCAAAATTCTCTGCAAGGCCCTCTGGAACTTTCTCGCTCACCTCCCATAATGTCCGAGGCTGGACTTGATCAGGCCCAGGGGATTTATTCACATTAATATGCTTTCAGGCTGCAAACACCCGAGATGTAAAAGAATGTTTCCTCCTGGAAGGTAGTGAATGTTTGGAATACTCTACTCCAGACAGATGTGCAGGTTAGATCACTGCAAATATTTAAAATAGAAGGAGATAGAATTTTGAGATTTAAGTGCTATGAAAAATTAGCACAACTAAGGAGTTGAGACCTGGAGTAGATCAACCATAAACTTACTGAATGGTAGGGCAGGCTTCATCATAGAATCCCTACAGTGTGGAAACAGGCCATTTGGTCCAACAAGTCCCTCTGAAGAATAACCCGCCCAGACCCATTCCCCTAATCTTACTCTATATTTACCCTTGACTAATGCACCTAATCTGCATATCCCTGAACACTATGGGAAATTTAGCATGGCCAATTCACCCTGACCTAGGCAAAAGGGACAACTGCAGATGCTGGTAAAGCTAGGCAGGTTCAGGCAGCATCCGAGAAGCAGGAGAATCATGTTTTGGGCAAAAGCCCTTCATCAGGAATTTCCTGATGGTTGGTGGGAGAAGATTAGTGGTAGTGAACTACCTCAAACAAGCCTTATTCAGTATGAGATACTGATCAGGATGGAAAATGCAACAAGGAGATGGCAATTGGGAAAATACCATAGTATCTTTTATCCATTGGTACATTTAATCTTGATATCTGTATTTTAGCTTCTGACTATTTCACATTTTACTTAGCAGCAATTATCAACAGTCAAATAATGAACTAATATTTGAACTAGATTAAGACTAAAGTTTTGCTCAAAGTTAGTTTATAATTAGAACATACAGGAAAGTTGTATAATTCTCAAATCACGGACCGTTCTACAGACAAACCTGTTGTGATTGTGATGTAGCATTATATTGATAGATTGTTAGGTAAGGGGATTAATAAATGTGGAGCAAAGGCAGCTGACTGGAGTTGAGATATTCAGCAGCCATGATGGAAAACAACGTGCATTGACTTCATGGATTATAGTGTCCTCCTCCTGTCCTTTGTCCATCAAAAAGCAGATCTTTTTGTCTGTGTTGAATTTTATATCAAAACAGCAATTGCTTATTAAGCTCAGCAGGTCTGGCTGCATCCATGGAGAGAAAGCAGAGTTGACAGTTCCAGTGACAACATTCTGAATCTGTAACTTGAGTAGAGTGGCATATTCTGAGGCCCTACAGAATTAAGACTGAATTAAATCAAAACCAATAGGTCAGCTCAGAGTGTAAATAGGGCACCAAAGAATTCTTATCAAGTGAAGTATGGCAAGGAAAGTGAAGGATGGGACACAAAGGTTTCAGTCACATTCAGATAAAAAGGAAAGTGAGAGCTTGGCCTTGAGACCATTACCTACTGCTTCCTGTCACTGCCGGTCTCTTCAAACACTCCCATTTGCCATGGGCTCTGTAGGTCTGGCCACCACTCTGTACCCTGTCAGGTGACCACATGTGAATTATTGACAGAACACTGTGCACATTCTTACCATAAACATGAACAGCATTTATAAACTGTATAGCATCATGTAAGCAAGACTGAGTTCCTGCTAAGATTTGCTTTTCCAAAATGCAGCACCTCACATTTATCTAAATTAAACATAATTTAATGAAACTAGAAGTAATTGGTGGTAAGGTGCAATGTTGCTCATGTGATTTCTAGTCCAGTTACAGAATCGTTTGTAAACATAAATCTCCCAGGCTTGATAAGAAGCACGAATTGGAATGTAACAAGAGGAAATTTTAGGAACTCTGTCGAAAATCATCCAGAAATCACTGAGAACTGGAGAGGTGCGTTGCGGTTGTGAGGTGGGGAGGGTGTGCGAGGTTGGGGGGGGGATTGGGGAATGCGGGGATAATGGAGGTGGGGTAGTTGAGATGGGTGCTGGTGCTGGAGAAACATAGATACTTTTTCTCACAAGGGAAGACAACAGGCAAAAGGAGATTAAAGTGAGTTTCTGGATAAAGTTATAGTTACCCTTTTTTAATGATAAGGTTGTGAAGTATCTAAATAGAAATAAAATAATGAAAGATCCTTGGATCTGTGTCAATGAATTGGATGGTTTCTCAATCCAGATTTCTGATTTTACTTGAGGGTGTAGCAAAGGAGCTTGATCAGAGGATGGCAGTGGATGTGGTGAATTTGAATTGAGATCAGCTTTTCTTCTGGAATGTTTAGGACTATAAGTAAGTGAGAATTAGTTGAACAATATTACAAGAACAGTTACTTGCATTTATAGACAAACACAATACTGGATGCGGAAACTAAAAATTGAATAAATTGAAGAAATTCAACAGCTATGGTAACATCTGTAGAGAGAGAAACAAGAGTTAATGTTTTCCACTGTGACCTTTCATCTGATTGGGGAGAGGTTAGAGATGTGATCGATTTTGAGTAAATTGTTAGTGGGACAAACTCACAAGAAGGTCTCTGATATGGTGGAAGACAGGAGAGTTGGAGTGACAGAAAATTTAGTCCTTCAGGGCTAAAGAGAATAGCAATGTTGCCCCATTGCTACAAAGAGACAAAGAAAAGGATGGTAAGTCTAGAACAAGTGGTACTGCAGCCTGAAAGTGAAAATAAAAGAAAGGTTGAAGTATGCAAAGTTTAGAAAACAAAAATTTTGGGGGCAGAGTTTATGGGATGAAATTACTGAACTTCTTGCTGTGTCCTAAACCCTGTAAACTGTCTGAGCAAAAGATGAGATGCTGTTCCTCAAAATTACTTTGAGCTTCACTGGAACAGTGCAGCAGGTCAAGGACAGGGATATCAGCAAGGGTGGAGGATTACAGAGTTGCTGCATGCAGACGGAGGCCAATCAGTATATTGAGCCTGCACTGGTTCCCTTACCACTCCTGCCTTTGCCCCATACCTACACACCATTTATATCCCAATAACCATTGAATATCCTCTTGAATGCCTCAATTAAACCTGCCTCACCACATTTCCAGGATGTGCATCACATACTCGGGCTAGTCACTGTGTGAAAACGTTTTGCCTTACATCACCCTAGCTTCGTTTGCACATCACTTTAAAACTATGCCCTCACCTTTTTTAACTTTAAAAAGCTTCCCGATCTATTCTGTCCAGCTTGCTCATAGTTTTGAAAACTGCAGCTCTTTCCTTTCCCAAGGAGAACAGTCCCAACTTCTTCAATCTATCCTCCTCACTGAAGTCTCTGATGCTTGGAAATATTCTTGTAAATTGCCTCTGCATTCTCTCTATTGCAGTCACATCTTTCCTAATATTTAGGTGCCCAGAACTCTCCACAATACTCCAGCTGAGGTCGAACAAGTGTTTTGTACCCAATCATCACCATCTCCTTGTCTTGAGCTTCCTGTCCCTATTACTAAAGCTGAAAACACCATCTGCTTTAACTTATTACTCTCTCCCCATGTCCTGCCACCCTCATTGATCTGAGCACACATACACACAGGTACTTCTGCTTCTGCACCCCATTTAGAATTGTATTCTCTATTTTATATTGTCTTTCAATGTTCTTCCAGCAAGGTCATCTTGTTTGCATTGAACCTCATTTGCACTGATCTGCCCACCACACCAACTTGCCAATGGTCCTTTTGCAGTCCTACACTATCCTCCTTACAGTTTACAATTCTTCCAAATTTAGTATAATCTGCACTGTTTCAAATAGTTCCTTGCACTTCAAGATCTAGATCATTCATATTTATGTATATCAGAATATTGAACCCCTAGGGAACTCCACTACACAACTTTTATCCAGCCCTGAAAAGAATATCCATTGGCCTTTATTCTTTGTTTCCTATCACTCAGACAATTTTGTATCCATGTTAATATCCTTTTTATACCACAATTTTCCTCACAACTCTGTTACGTGACTCTGTAAGAAGTGCCTTTGGAAATCCATACATGCCACGTTAACAGCATAACCCTCATCAGGCCAATCTCTTACCTCTTCAAAGAACATGATTTTTCCCTTTAGAAATCAATGCTAACTAGATTAGATTAGATTAGGTTCCCTCCAGTGTGGAAACAGGCCCTTCGGTCCAACAAGTCCACACCAACCCTCCAAAGAGTAACCCACCCAGGCCCATTCCCCTACACTATGGAAAATTTAGCATGACCAATTCACCTAACCTGCACATCTTTGGACTGTGGGAGGAAACTGGAGCACCCGGAGGAAGCCCATGCAGACATGGGGAGAACATGCAAACTCCACACAGACAGTTGCCCGAGGCGGGAATTGAACCTGGGTCCCTGGCACTGTGAGGCAGCAGTGCTAGCCACTGAGCCACGATGCTGCCCAACTCTTCCTCATCAGCTCTCCTTTTTTCACCTGATAATTAATTCTATCCCAAATAATTATGTCTGGAAGCGTCTCCACCACCAAAGTTAAACTGACTGGTCTGTAATAGCTGGGATTATCTGGGAAGGCCTTTCTTGAACAAGGCAGGAATTAAAATAAAATGTCACTCTAAACTCTGGGTTGATTGAAAGGAGCTGGTCTGCAAATGAGTCTCTAATCTGTTTTTGGTCTCCCCGGTGTAGTGGATGTCTTTGATGCACTGAAGTGTACAAAAGAACAGGAGTATTATCAAACAAATAGGGAGCTATTAGGGCAAATGACCAAAGTCTTGATAAGGTTACAATGAGCATCTAAAAAGAAGAGGGACAGTAAGAGAGATGGAAGGGTTTAGGATAGGAGATTCCAGCTGTTATGCCCCGAGCAGCTGATTAAAGGTAATGATACACAAGGAAGTGGAGTTGGAGGGGTGCAGTTCTTTTTTGGAAGGTGGTGGATCCGAAGGGATTACAGAGATAGAGAGGTGTGAGGTTAGGAAGACGTTTGAAAAGAAAGTTGAGAATTTGAGTGGGAGTTAATGTGTGTCAGGGAGAACAGGAATGAGCAGTGATTGATGCAAGTTAGGAGGTAGACAGCAGAGATTGGATGCGTCTGAGTTTGGGGAGGGGATAGGGAACCAACCAGCGAATCATCTGGGTTGTGAAGTCTAGGCAGAGCAGACAGACAAGAGTTTCAGCACAATGAGCTGAGTCAAGGATGGAGTTGGGCTCTACGGAATTGGCTAACTAATAATCTGAGTGTGATGGCTTAGCATTTGACTTTGGCCTTGGAGAATGTCACCAGTAGAGCCCTGTAGAAGTCGGTTTTAGTTAATATTCCGTAAATGGTCCATAGAGACAGCCAGATGTGCCAGACTGAAATGGAGCATGATCAACCACAGAGGATTTGAATTTACTTGGAAATTGGGCAGTCAGTTGGCAGATGTAATGCAATTTTTATCTTCACTGAACATTAAACTGTCAATCACGGTCTTGTCACTTTGAATTGACCCTAGCTCTTGCAGGACAAATGTTCCAGATTTCCATAATCCATTCTGGGACAATTTCTTCTTGATTTCTTATGAGTTTTAATTTTAAATCATGCCTCCTTGTTCACAAGGGTACAAAATATGTAGAAAGAAGAATATTAAAAAGAAGATTATGTGCATGGAAAATAAGAACATTCCTGGGGTCCCAATTGACAATAATTGCAAAAGACAAGACTGAAACATTTATAACCATCTTCAGCCAGAAGTGCTGAGTGGATGATCCATCTCAACCTCTTTCTGAATTCCTGAGCACCATAGATGCCAAGTTTCAGCCAATTAGATTCATTCCGCACAATATGAAGGAGCAGCATCAGGCACTGGATACTGCAAAGTGTATGGGACCTGACAATCGTCTGGCAGAACTTCTAAAGACCTGATTTCAAGAACTGGATGCACACCGAGCCAAGCTTTTCCTGTCCAACTCCAGATTTGACATTTACTTGGCAATGTGGAAAATTGTCCAGGTATGTCCTGCCCACAAAGCATGGGATTAATCCAATCCGGCAAATTACCATCCTATCAGCCTACTCTCCATCACCTTTAAAGTGATTGAGAGCACTATCAACAATACCTTCTATCTGCAATAATGCACATGAAAACTCAGTGTGATTGTTCTTCAGCTTTAGTCGAAGTATGGAACAAAGAGTTTAACTGAAACAGTGAGGTGAGAGTAATTGCCCTTGAGGTCAACCTGTATCCAACCAAGTATAGCATCAACTAGTCAGAGGGAAATTAAAGGCAATAAGAATTCGGGAAAAAAACTCTCCACCAGTGTCATATCCAGCGCAAAGGAAAATGGTTGCCATTATTGAAATAATTCAGTCTCATGTCATCCCTGCAGGAGTTCCTTAGCAAATTGCCTGAGGTCCACCCAACTTCAGCTGCTTCAGCATTGACCCTCGCTCCATTACAATGTCAGAAGTGGGGATGTTTGCTGACAATTGCAAAATGCTCTGCACTCTTCATGACTCCTCAGATACTGAAGCAGGCCATGTTCAAATACAACAAGACCCGGACAACTATGATTTGGCTGATAAGTAGCAAGAAACACCTATATCACACTAGTGCCAGGGATGATGATCTCCCACAAGAGAAAATGTCACATCATCCCCTTGACATTCAATAGTATTACCATCGCTGAACTCCCCACTATCAATATTCTGGGGGCTACAATTGACCAGAACCAGAAATGGACTAACTACATAAATACATTGCCAGGGTTGGAGGATCTGAGCTACAGGGAGAGGCTGAACAGGCTGGGGCTGTTTTCCCTGGAGCGTCGGAGGCTGAGGGGTGACCTTATAGAGGTTTA